>NW_009617943.1:29954-45344 GCF_000690535.1 Cariama cristata
GGCGGATAGAGAAGCAAAGAATACTTAGAAAAGGTATACACTAAATTGGAAGAAAAAAAAAAGGCATTTTTTAAATTCTAGAACAAAAGTGTTCCCTTTTGGGATTTTATCTGTATAAACAATAGCAACACATGTACACTGGTGTGAGTGTGCTGGTAAAGCCACCTGCACATATTGGCACATACAGAATACCTACAGTACCAATCTCAGCCTTTTCTGTGATTAACACACCAGGGATCAGTACATAATTGAAAATTAAACCTTAAGAGATATTCAGGTCAGGAAACCAATCATTCTTCTCTAGTTTCAACAACAAACTATTTAAGACCAAAAAGGTACGATGTGAGATTAGTCCAGCTATGTCAAGCTTGCCACAGAAAATAGAAGGATCTATCAGTTCCATCACGGTTGCTTGTTAAATGCCAGAAAGGCTCATTAACTGAGATAGAGAAGCTTCAGTTTTATATCAATGGAAAATATAGTAACTTTGAATGAGTCATCTTTAAGCTGAAACACATCTCAGGAAAAAAAAAAAGCATCAAGTAGGAAAGCAGAGTTTTGTTTCCAACCAACTCTCTTTCTTGGGCAAGCTGCTGCACAAGTTAGCAGAGGTCTCAAGTGGTCCAGAAGCCTGGAATAGGATCATAATCCCAGGAAAAAAATAAAAGGTTAGTGAACAGTTCGCAGGCAGGATGTCAAAGATGCAGATAAATTACAGCCTCCTACCATACATTCATTTGTTTTAACGAATCTGGTTTAGCCGTGTGGCTCTGGCCCCAGATCTGTCCCTCGAACACTTATCTCACAAGATTTTACGTGAAAAAAAAACGAACAAAAACCAAAACCAAAAGCCACCCTCCAACATCCTTCTTAGTTACCATTTTAGCAGCCTACTACTTCATGGTCAATACCCGAGAATATGGTGTGTTGTAATCCGTACGGTCGGATCTAAGACCATGTTGCTGCCAAAACAGATGGTGATGTTAAGGAGGGGGTGGGGAAAACATGACTGCAAAAGGAAGGAGAAGAGGTAGGGCTGTTGCATTTGTAGCAATCATTCACATAATCATAAAAGCAGCCATAGTAGAGCAGCCAAAATCTACATAAGCAAATATCCTGCCTCCCACAATGGTCAAAAGTAGGTATCTAAGGAAGAATATAAGAAATGAGGAAGTGTGCACTACATCTTCCCCAAACACTTTCCTAGCCTAAAGTCATTTATGGTTCAGATTCCCCCAGTTGAAAGTGGTTTCTATGTATTCAGGAGCCTTTAAAGGATTTAATTTCTATTAATTTTTCAAGCCTTCATCTCATACATATATTCAGAACTGGACTGAATAATGTTTCACATGAAGAAAAACTGCCATAACAGCACAGTACCAGATTTCATATTTTAAGGACATAATCAAGGAAAATATTCTCAGGAGCAGCTATGGTTTTTATTAAACCAACTTTTATATCCGGAGAAAAAAGCAAAAAAAAAAAATTAATCTGCTGCTTTAGGTCTGAATGCTTTTCCCATAGCTTTAGTCAAGGCTCTCTTTGCTCCCATGACTGTTATTTCTGAAAGTTGCAACCCCTAGGGATTATTCAGCAACTTCAGCATTATAGTAATGTTGCTGTAACCCCCTAATTTGCCCTAAGGTAGTTCAGAGCCTATTATTTGCCAGAACGCACATTCTGAATGTTCCTATTGTTCAAAATGAGCATCGTATGCATTAACATCACAACGGTATACCAATAAACACAAAGCAAATCCTGAGAAGTCTTTGTTTTCTCCTCCTCAGAAAGGAAATGTCATTATCTGATCCTTACCACTAAAAGATAAGGACGTAGACTCTTCCTGGGCTTCACAAGACAGTTTTGGCTGCAATACTTCTATTCCCACATCCTGCAAGCTTGGCCTTCGTATCAGAACAGTATCATGCTAGCATGGGCAAAGTACTCCACTTGGGACAACTGATTTAACATCATAACACTAGATGCCAGAACACTGAACCAAACATGTACTTAAGCATCTCTTGCTTAGAGCGCAATGACGAAGCTTAAAACAATAGTTGACTATACCTATTAAATCAAAAACCATTTACTTTCTTTTGAAAGCATGGGAGTAGCAAAACGACAATCGATACGTCATTGCTCTTTCCAAATTTGGTTTACGCAACTGGGCTTTTCTGCAAATCATGAACAAATTAAGTCAAGATATGACCTCATTTGAATCTCTCTCTTGTGCTAACAGCCACATCCTTATTAGGTAAGGAAAAGCATGGACGTATAGCTTTATATACTTCCACCGTGATATACCCTCCCCAGTCAAATCAGAAACATACAGATATTCTGCGATACACTTGATGTTTCCTTTGGGCCATCTTCTGGTGCATCAGAGGAGGACATTGGATCTGCAGCAGCCTGTATGAAACAAATTCAAAAGGAGGCTGGGAATTACAATGAAATTGTTTCCTCTTGTGAGTTTGCTCAATTTGAACCTACATATAATATTCAAGCAAGTAAATAATTTAAGCGGTGCCAACAGTTCAAAATGTCTGTGGTTTTACAACTATTTTTCTCCTAGCTGCATGAGAAAGAACATATTAAAAACTATTTCACGCCTATTTTAAAAGAGAATATTTATACATGACATTGAGCTTAAAAAAAATCTGATTCTAGAATAAAAGAACAAATTTATCTCTAACACTACTACAGTGTTTTCTGAGTTAGAAACTAAATCGTGCACTGATTAATATAATACCATTGCCATTTATAAGATGGTGTATTTGACTCAACTACCAGTCAGCATTAGTCTGTCAGGAGTCCGACAAAGTTAATCAGCACTCACAACAATACATACATCCATTCTGAAAGTCTCTGCTCAAGTATTTTATTCTGTTGGAATAAGTGTAAGGTAATTACACAATATGCACACCCAATCTTATAAAGTTTACGTGTTTGTTGACTTTATATAAATCAGAAATCAAAGTCAAAAGGATGCAAAGCATCTGCGTAGTTCTGTTCTCTAAAGGATCAGAAGGTAACTGAAAAGATTCCCAAAGACCAACTTTTAAATATTATATATTTATATGTATATGAGGCAGGTCTTTGGCTAACAAAACCTTTCTTATTTTTAACTAACAGGCCAGTTTTAAAACCTGGGCAGAGAATTCAAACAATCCCAGTCATCCAAGCCAGGGAGACAAAGTTAGTGCAGAAAAGAAAGACTTAAGAATCAGGGAAAATTCAACCATAAACTATCTTTAGGTAACTACATTAATTCAAGTTGAATCAGGATGATTATTGGGACAATTTGGAATTCAACAACATTAAGTCAAAAAGTTAGAGACAGAATGTGAATCCATCAACATTCAAGTATTTTCCTAATGAAAAGCAGTATTAATGAGTCAGCAAGTAGGCAGCCAAGCTCTCCTGAAGGATGCCAGCTTTTTAGCTAGAATTGGCTGGTCTGTTTTCTTTCTACTGAACTTGGTAATATTTAAAACAGGACTGTACAAAGCATATCCAATTGTTAAGAGCTTTCAACAAGAGTAATTAATTTCCTTGTGCGTTTCATTACGCCAAACAGTAATTTTCAGATAATAAATCCTGGATGTCTTACCTTGGCCCCACAAAAGGCAAGGCAAAATTTATCATACATTTCATGCAGTAAGACCAAAAAGTACAACAGCTTTACAGCTCAAAGTTTAAAACATTCACAGCAAGATATCATCCTTTCACTACAAAGCAGAAGTCTGTTCATTGACAACTGTAAACCGTAATTACACTGCAAACTGCAATTACATTCACAAATCTAATTTAACACCAGCTCAGCTTTTGATCACAACATATGGCTTGACTCTACTGCTGGCACATGTAACTGTAGTCACAAAAATATTTTGGAAAAATTTATCCATCTGTAACGTATGGAATTAATTAGGTTGGCTTTGTCATCATAACAACATTACAACATTGCAATGGGAAAAGCACTAAGTACCACATTAAGAGTCTGACATTCTTTTTTAAAATTTACCAACAGGACACAGGAACAAATATTATATCTCATAAGAAAAAAAATTTCTTGAGCTTCACCCATTACACCAAAAAAACCTTTTCAGACACATGGATATGAAAGGAGAAGAAAAGTAGCAGAAAGGGCAGAAAAACAGCACCTCAGTTTAACTTGGCAAGGTAGTTAATCTATGTACAGTGAGATCATTCCTATACGACCTATACGATCGGTTTGTTTAATTTACTCACAAAACAGTTTTTCTTCCTAAAGGTTTAAGCTCATAGGTTAGGCTATTTTCTGCAATTCCTCACTTGCAAGTCAATTAATACAGAAGACCCTTTTCAACTTTCACAATTGGAGGGAAAAGGACCCTGAAAAGAACCACCTAAATGTGGCAAAGAAATAGCACTCAGCGCCCACCCCTCTGATTTAAAAGAGGTCTCACAATGGTAGTCTCCACCCTCCAACTTTGCAGACCTTCCAGGGCCACCAGGATGAGTGGAAGAACCTGGCTGATTCAGAGTCTTGACCCTCCCTGCAATTCTACTGAGAAACAAACTTCAGCTCCGAGCCCTACCTCAGGCTGTTGCTCCTCTTGAAGCGTAGGCTTATTTTCACCAACCACACAAGAACTGCAAGAAGGAATGGAAGAGAATTAAAAATTAATGGCATAACCCAGAATATTTAAGAATTGTAAGGGGGGAAAAAAAACCCCAGAGGTGTGTCTACAACGCCTAGTAAAAGTCAAAGTAATAAAAGCAGCAAACTGAAGATGCACAAATGCCACCTTTTCAACTCTGCTCCTGTTAAAAAAACCCAAACAAAACAACAAAAAAGCCAACACAACACCCCCCATCAGTAGGGTAAAATCAGTCTGTTTCAATCCTGTTCTTGAGTCGGCTCTAAATCCAGACTATCGTTCTCACACACACTGAGTATCTTGATAAACATGGGTAGATTTAATGGGAACTCAGAATTTGCTTTTTTTGCTGTCTTAGATTCTGCAAAAATGCCTTTTTCCTCCAGATCACTCATAATTGAAGATAGAGGATGGTTGTCAAAAAGGTTTCAGGAATAGCAAAAATCTTGCTCAACTACATCAGCAGTTCTGTCTCATCCAAACAAACTACATCAATAGAGTTTTTAGGCAAATTTTAGGAATCAGCTATATTTCTAGGACTTCACCACTACAAGGAATAGGAGAGCAGTGGTGGTCTTAATATTCAACTAGAGAGTCACACACATTAGTCGATCCGCATCATGTTACCATGTATATATTTACAAATATGACAGGGTCAGAACATGAATATCACACCTGCGTGGAAAAACCCTGGGAATTGGGTTTTCAAACCCTTAGTGAATGGTTTCCATGTCTTAGTTTTAAGATTCTTTCTTCCACCCATATTGTTCAAGTTCAGAAGTTCTCCCTGAAGCTGGCAGAGTGCTATGATTTGACTTTGACGGTACTCTAAGGGGATTGCACAAGATACTGCACGCGTGACTAGTGCTCATTCTGCCTAGTCTCACTGCTATCCCACTAAAATCAAAGCACTTGAAGAAGGAAGTACTGCTTCTTCACTACAGTCTTTTGGGTTACTTCCCTCTGACCTCTTCCACAGTACATGTGAACAGTGTTTTATTTTACTAGGCTGGAGAGCAGTCCTGACCAACTTATTCATACGATACGTTTGCAGCCCTGCTCTGAGTTTGGCTCCTGCCCTACGCTCAGGTGAGGCTGAGGAAAGCTGGCTGGTGCCTGGGTGATGGCATATTCCAGCACATAAATGTGATGGCAAAAGCCAGCCCCCAACTCCCCTTCCCCAAACACAACAGTCTCTTGTGAGTCTGATTAGCGCTCTGTATACTCGTTTCTAGCCTTTGTTTTCAAGTGAGTTGTTCTGCTTTCTAGCTTTGCTTAAAACATGTTTTTATAAAAGAGCATTTGCCTGGGCAGCATGAAGCACGCAAGTGTAATTCGGACAGCTGGCACACCTCCCTCCACGCGCGTGTACAGAAGGACTTCAGCAATTCCTGCCTTCCCCTTGTCCACTGCTAGCACTCAGCCAGCAAATCGCAGATCACAGCTGCAGGCTGGGCAAGAAAAATGCAGAGTGGCCAAGAGCTTGGCTTCTGCCTGCTCCCTGGAGCAAAATCCCCATGAAACCCAACAGAGCCCCATGCCCCGAGCAGGCAACTGCTACAGACACAGCTCCTGAGCTGCGTGGCAAATGCCTTGCTAAAACAAAAACTACACACTGCAAACAGTCCAAGAGTCTCTGTAGCAGGTCATTTATTCAAAACCATGCGAGAAGTCTGCACAGGTAATGCAAGTACTCCATTGCTTTTGCTATAATGAATATAAATTTTAAACCAGGACCATGCCTTCCTCCTTTCCAAGGAGTCAAGCCAAGGAAACTTGGATGTCAGAGTAAGCTGAAACGGCAGGTGAAGCTGAACTGCTCTTTTCTCCTTCAGTGTTTCCACGATTTACGTGTGGCGTTGACAGCTCTAAATAAGCTCAGCAGAAGGAAACCCCTGCCCCGAGACCCACAACCTGAACAGGGACACGCGGGCCCATGGACACCTCAAGCCAGCCAGCCCAGCCAGAGCTGTCTGGTAGCCTTCTAGGCTTAAGTGAATCCAGCGCCTGTTTTTATCCTGTTCTGTCTCTGAAAGACTGGTTTAACTATTTGTTGACTCATGCAGTAAACCAGACTGGAGAGCAGATTCAGGTTAAAACACCACCTTTTTTTCCCACTCCCCCCTTACCAAGGCATTCTAAGCTCAGCTGACCAAACAGCTGCAGGAACAAGTGCGGCAGCAAAACTGAAGGGACAGTATGGACTGGAGATGCTGAAACCAACACTGTCCTCGGAGAAAATATTTGTCCATCTACAACACCAGTTAGGGGTATACCAACACTCTGATTCTCAGCTCTGGGCTTGGTTCTCAATTGGTCTACGTGCAAAATACCGCAGTGGTTTTCTGCTGGCACTAAATACAAACTGAAGTTCTAAGCTTGGCTGAAGGCCTGCTGGGGTTTGAAAACCTATGTCTCACCTGTGGGAGTGCTCCTAAAAAACCAGTAAACCACAAGTTTCAGTTGAAGAATAGACTTCTATACAGAAGCACCAAGCGATTTTTTTCCACCAAGTCACATTTTAGAAAAGCTCATTCCATTCTCACCACTGGGTAAATGATGTGTCTGATATCGGGGGGAGAGAGAGAGATCTTCTCTGAAGTTTACTCATGCTAGCTAGCACTGCTTTTTATCTGATCTATACAACCTTCACAAAAAGCAAAGCTGTTGGTTCGCTGCAGTTCCCAGCTCCACCATTGCAGGGTTCCAGCCTCTGCAGGGAGGCCACAGCACAGCAACCCCACGGTCAGATCAGAGACTGGGCAGCCACATTGACAGGCAAGTCTGACACTGCTTTCTTCTCAGAGATATTGTTCTTGGGTGCTTAGATCTGCTCAAGATCCACTGGAGGTGAAGTTTCCCACACAGAAGACCTGTTTCTTGATTTTATTTTTTCCTTAGAACATGCCCAGGAATTCCAGTTATTCAGTCAACATTAGGAAAATTCTTCCAGCTGATTGTCAACAGCAAACTAAAACTCAACTGGACTGCCATGAAAATCTGAGTGTGTTCAAGCTCTTTCTTAGCTTGAGTGCCAACAGGCACAAAATATGTCAACACCAGAGTACAGAAAAGGCTAGCCACTAAGCTAGCCAGCAGCCTCATCACCAACATACAAGACAGTACATATATTCTGGGAACTAGTGAAATACCTTGGACTCCAGGCTGACCTAGCTCAGCCACATGGAACAGTCACCATCCCTGTACATCTACGTATTCACAGAAGATATCCACATCCCATGATACCTGAAATACTGAAACCTCTGGGAGAGGGCTGAACATACCTTGCTGTTACACAGATAAGGAATTGAAGCACGTGAATCTGTATGCACTTCCTCCCACTGTGTCCAACAGCAAAAAAAGGTGCTGATTCAGATCAAATCCTGGCAAGCATCTGGGCAACTTAAATCCAAGCATTTCCAAATTTCTTAGAGTTTGATTTATCAACCTTGCATTTTCTTTTTTTTGTTTGTGTTTTGTGGGTTTGTGTGTTTGTTTTTTAAACAAAGTTCAACTTCCTAAAGAAACGAGACAATGTAACAAGGCAGAGCTTATCTGTCTGTGCTTGCTAACCCATAGGTGAATTTTAAACAAACCTGGCAGGGCGTTAAGAGTCTCACAGTCAGTCAGATGTGCAATGCACAGCACTGCTCCTCCAGGAAGAAAAAGATTACCGAAGATTACAGGGAGTGGGGCATGTGGAAAAAAAAAAAACAACAGGTTGGCAGAACCTGCCAGGGAACAGAACGAAATTCAACCCCAAGTTGTAGAGCCACAGGCAAAAGAAGCTGTTCAGACAATTATTTATTGTGCTCCATAATACGTATACCACAACATCTCATAACCTCAAGTTCTTCTACTTACCATGGGATTTGGCATGAACATGTGAAACCAATCAAATCCCTCTCCTCCAGCTACTTCAAAGGCCTGTAAGAGGCCTTCATGAGATAAATCACACATACTGAAAGTCTCAGATATGACAGTGCATTTCTTTCAGACAAACCAGGAGATGCAGCTCCTAGGTACTCAAAGATCAGAGATTAGAAACTATTTCTGTTCTCTTATCTGCCAGAAGACTGTCTTAATCTGGGATTCATTCTTCCGGCTGAGAGTGCCACCAAGAAAATTCCTGGAGCCAGAAGAAACAGAGTCTGATCTGGTTCCTTACGCCACATCAGATCAGGCTCCTTATGCCTTATTCCAGAGGTTTTGCCTCTGGAATTTTCTTGAAAACTCCTTGATGACCGAATCCCCGGTTCAATCCCCAATTCAATCACCCCTTCCCTCCCCCAACAAATGGAATTCTTGTGCTTGTTTCATCTTTACTAGTCCCAGGGGGCCTGCCATTCACTGGGCGATCAAAAATTGTTCTTTATATATACATGTATGAACAAATGAACCTCTTTCCGCAACTCTTAAGATACCTAGGCAGCCAAACAGGAATTTTTGAGACCACTCAATGATCTGCAAGCCTAAAATTTAGCCACCCATTTCCTTTCAAACTCTTCTTCTCCTGACAGCACACACAGGACAGCCATTCACACTAACAGCCCTGTGGAAGAGGGGTTGTATTTTTCCCCTGCACTTTGGGGATTATTCTCTTTCCCCCAACACAACAAGTTCAGAAAGGAACACACAGGTAAGTGCAACATCTAGCAATGCTTGTCCTGCACAGTGGCTGGCAGAAGTAGCATGGCAGGGAGGTCTTTCTCACTCTATTTCACATCAGTCCTCCAGCTTTCCTAATGTAAAACAGTTTCAGCAGAGCCTCCTCTTTGTGTGAAATCTGCTTGTGAACTACTGGCTCATTTTTCATACTGGGTAGTCTTAGCTGACCAAAGTGTTTCGGTTCTAGCTGCATATTTAGGCATCTGAAACTCTTCTAGCTCGCAGTCTTGAAGAGACAAGAGGTACACTCATAAGTCAGGAGTTCTAGCAAGGCAAGTTACAGACAGTAAAACATGAGCTACTGTTAAAGAACAAATGCCCTTTCCTGTTTTATTTCAACTAGGTGGTTCAGCGAGAAAATTCAAGCACAACGCAGAGGATGGACAGGTAACTCAGTAAGGTATCTTCCTACAGGTATGCTGAATTTCTTCCTTTATTGTCCTGACCAGATTTGCTTCCTTCAGACAGTGATTCAACTGAATCAATAAAAAGGCTTTTTTAAAAACTCTTGTGCTCCTACCTATAAAACCACCTAGTCAGCTACTCTTTAAAAAGATTTTTATTGAATGTTTTCTTCCTTCTGAGCTATATAGAAATCCAGAAGCAGCATTTGCTTTCCTCAACATGTTGACACTGCAAGAGGGAAATAAAGTTCTCTGTGTCTTATAATTGCTCAGTACTTTCTACGTGCCGCACACACATCAGTATAACTAGTAAGCAACTAGGAGCCACAAAACTACCGCAACTTGTTTCACCTTTTATTGAAAGGGAAAGTCAATAATTTTTGTTTGATTCCATCATCCCCCCCAAATCTAAATGTATGTATTACTGCCTTCGATAGTTACAGTATTCACGAACATTGGAGAAAGTATCCATATCTCTCAGTACTTGGAGTATTAACCCTGCAGCCTCTCAGATAGGATTATATGTGCTTCCCTGTTTTACAAATAAGGAACTCAGGTATATGAATACTTAAATACATCTACAAACCTGACTTCTGGTATCTAAACAAGTAGTTAGGAGGCTGCTGGAGCTTTCAAAGCATTTCAGTTTTGCAATGTGAATTTTCCTTTGTTTTTAATCATTGGCCTTCTAGAGATCCCACACACACCCCCAGGAGGGTGCTTCCTTGCAGTAACATGCCAGCATCACTCATCCTCGTTCCTCTGGAGTCACTGTGGGAAAGACCAGAGGTAGGCTAAGGATTGAATCCGATTCAAGAGCAAGCTGTCACAAACAATAGAGGGCATTCTCCAGTGAGAACATAGCATACCTCACATAGGTGACGCTGTAACCGAGCCAGAACTGACCCATGCTGGACATAAGCCATGGGCACGTGCAAATGACTTTCATGAACAGCCTTCTGACCCAACCCTCTAACACCAGTATCCCTCCTTGGCCAGAACACAGCCTCCATCCGCTCAGCATGAGACACAGCAATAAAAATTTCCATACATCTACATAAGCTAAGTGTGCCACGTGCCTTTTATCCTCTAAACCTGCAGTTTCACTAGCAACAGATATTTGGTTTAGCTGGTATAGCCTGTGTGCTTCAGATTCATATTGTGCACTGCATAAGCACATCTCATTCGAATGCTGCTACTCATTAATGGGACCACGTATTTTATGTGAACTGAAGAGGCATATCAGTACTTCAGAAGATACAGGCACAACTTTTCTCCCACTGACAAACTGTTGCACTCATTACTCACTGTCCGGAATATTTAACAAAGTACCTTCCATGCCTAACATTTAACCTACCAAGAAGGCAAGATCAAATCAATAGATACTCATTTATGTCTCAGCAATATCCTCTGCAATGGAAGCAGAGTATTTAAGATTGCTGAGGCTTTTTCCATGCTTAAGCACAGAAATCTCGCAAATGTTTACAAATAAATTATCATCAGCTCCAAATGGTCTCTTCTCTGTTGATAGACTGCTCATCCTCAAAAGGATGCATCAGCCGAAACCTGCCTGCCAATTAATGCAGCAGCTACAAATTCAGAAATTGGAACGTGTTTCAAAACCATCACCAAGGTGACCTACTCTACATATTGCATGTATCTCTTTGACACAACCCACGCCTTTGAAACTTAACTGAGCAACCGGTTCTGTGATCACAGATGGTTGTAGATTATGGGTCTGGTTTCTCATGACTCAGAAGTTCATAAATTTCAAAACACAGATTTTTACCCTTTGAGCATCAATGAGATGTTCCTTCAACACGAACTGTGCTGATGTATGCAGCCTAAACTCAGGTACCTGCAGACTGGAGCCATCATTCATTTGCATACTTTGGAAGCTAAAAGATAGAAGTCACTGACAACTAAATTAGTTTTCTTTGAAAGGACGTGTTGGACCATGAGAATATCTGATCTGAGGCACTGATGCACCGAAAACAGGTTTATCAGTGAAAGACAAGAAGGCGTTCTCATGTATGTTTTGTGGTTTTAGAAAATATTGCTATTACATTGAATACGGCTACTAGACAAAAAAAGTAAGTACAAGGTGAATCAGGATGCTAATGCAGAGCAGAATTGAGAACAAACAATAGGCCAAATCCTTACTGTTTTAAGAGGCTATAAAGAGGTTGCTAAATTTAGAAACATAGAACAGAAAGACCAAAGTGACGTGGCCCAAGTCTGGCCAGCCATTCAGAAACTCACACTGTCTAAGAACCTACACACCTACCCAAGTCACGTTCCTATTCCAACACGAATTACGTGAATTCAGGAAAGATCTGGAACCAAAATAATTTTATTAGACTCTCCTGTGATCAGCAGATTGGGGTAAGATATCCACTCAGCACATCTCCTCCCTCCAGGCTATTCCAAACTATGAACCAAGTGATACTTCTGATTCTGGGGAACCCTCTGCAAAACACTCCCGGGCAGTGCAACAGGAAAAGAGCGCAGCTGCCACACGCACAGTTTCTATGGAGTCCTACAAGAAGTAAATTTTCCACTCTCTGTTCATTACCTACAAGCAGCCAGCAAAGGAGATGGGTAGAGAAGTTCTGTCACGGACAACTAGTGGCTTGGAAGATATTTGACTGTGGTCCACAAAACTGTTGCAGAAGTCTTCTTAAACTCCACATACACATTTATTCCACATGTCAATGGCTGTCTGCTGAGATACACAGAAGCTGAGACTCAAAGGGTACTAGCAGAGACTTAATTCATTTTGTGATGAACACTGTCAAATGTAATCCTTATGATGGTAAAATTGGGATTTTGTAGAACAAAATAATTTTGCCCAACTGCCAAACACATTATTTACCAGTGCTCTTCCACCTGCCCCTTCCATCCTAGTCTCGAAACAGTAGCTGGGAACAAGCTGATCACTCTTTTTCAAAACCACAAAAACTGAAAACATTGTTACATGACACAGGCTCCACCTGCTAGCAACAAGCAAAGACACACATCTCTACCGCAGCAGGGAACTGAAGACAGAGGGTCAGGTTTCAAGACAGACCCAGGAGAGACAAAGCCCCAGGAAAGCAAGAAAATTCCAGCCTGCAAGCCTGCAGACACAGGCGCCCCACATGTTAGCACTAACCGTTCAGTATTACGGGCACACTCACACTAACCAGGAAAGTCCTCTTGCTTGCAACTCCATCCACCTGCTGCACCACTCGTTTAATGTGAAAACCACCCTGCATCTGACAAGCTCGGTAGTTGTAAAAAGATCTTCCCTCAAAAGATTATTTCCATTCCTATCTGCTGCCCTCCAAAGAAATGAGAAAACCCCTCAGCAATTCCTGACCCTGCTTCCTCACACAGGCTACGTTTATCAGTTACCCTGTAACTAGCTGTCTTACTGTCCTCCTGAAGGCCAGCTCCCAGGTGCGTGCAACTCATGAGATACGGGTCCTACCGGGGCAAGATCAGGATCTCCAGATGTGCTACAGGTGTCTGGAGGCCTTTTTTCAACTCCATCAGCCTTCGTGTTGCTGTTGAGCTGTGGTGCGGGCTCTTGCTCCCTCTCACAAGCGTGCACACCCTTCCTGCACAGAGACACAGACCTCTCAACACTTACGCACGACATTGCACTGTCCGCACAGACAAGGTGATTTTGCAGACAGCCTGCAGGGTGTAACCACTGGAAAAACATGAACTTCTGGAGCTCCAGTGTCGTCTCTCCTGCAGCTTGATATGTGGTGTCATCAGGACACTTAAATTCCTGTACGCAGACATGCCAAGTCCCTGCATCCCTCAGTAATTTCAACCAAACTGCACAGCATGTCAACTAAAGGCGGGGGAAGGAAGGAGACAGGAGGAGAAAAGAGCCTTTTAATTTTTGTTAGGAAAAAAAGTGGAAAGGAGAAGAGCTTGCCACCAAATGCATGCATGTTTTCATACAGATCTATAAATTGTCATTAATATTAAAGTTATATGCCCCTGAGTCATTTTGCAGGCAGGAAAAAAAAATTCACTCCCACTTGTACAGTTTGTAAGTTCAAATGCAGAGCCACAGTATTAACTAACATGTTCATAGCACCTCAAATTTGAGTGGCCCTTTACAAAAACCTTCAATAATTGAAGGTCTGACCTCAGAAACGGTTCATACTGGAAACATATTTGCAACACCTATCTAGTAACAACATTACCAACAGAATATATCGGCGAGATCTAGTCCTAAATCATCTATGACAGACAACTGGTGCTGCTAACCAGCGTGGACTCTCCTTGGCAGGACAAGGAGAGCTGCAGAATCCCCCCTTCCTACTGGCACTGACTGGCAAAGCGCACGCTGCGATATCACTTCAGACAGCTGTAGTTATACACCACTCCCATTAAATCTAGAGCACACTTATCTCTGCTCTGCTCTCATTTTTTCATTTTCTAAGACTGTCCCAAATCTCTTTCTTTGCTTTTACCAAGTAGCAAATAAGGAAAAAGAAGATGCTTTCTGAAAAGTACTGTTAAAAAAACCCCAACAAAACAATGGGATGACCCTCCCACAAAGATGCCAACACCCCTGTGTTTTATTCACAGCTGTAGTGGCAGTAGCAGCAATGTTTCATCACACCTACCATACGGAAGAGAGAATGCAGTGAAAAACACACATAACTCTCCTAGCACTGAATTCAACAATATCTGGGTCTACAGTTAAGACACAGGGGTGCCAGACACTGCGACAGCTGATAAGTTTACAATCAGTAACTTGAGTTACTGAAACTTGAAAGTCTACTGAAAGCCACAAACAGCAGGGCACAAACCAAAGTCACAGCCATAACCCAGTATTTTCAATGAATAAAATCATTTAGCATAGGATAATTAAATGTACGTGTGTTTTTCTCCTCCTGCCTGGGGTCTATCCCCTGCTAAAACACAGCAGGGAAACCTCTGAAATCTGTTTGTTTCGCGTTTTAAATTTTTTTTGCTTTGCTGTGTTAGCTTTCCAAGAAGGAATACGTGCATCGACGAGCTGAAAAGTAGGTGCGTTTATACACATCTCTACAAAATGGAGGAGAAGTGAAGCTATTGCAGGCACCTTTGATACTTCTCGGGACTACTACTGAGACCGCCACACATGCAAAGTAGCACCTAACTTTTAAAAGCCCATCCCTCGCTTTTCCAACCCAGCAGCAACCATTCAGTAATCACAACTTTCTGCAAAGTTTTACCAAAGAAAAACATTCTCTTTCTTCCGGAAAGCTAGCCAAAACCAGAAACCTTCGCTGTATGGATACCAGCGTACAGGACCATGTACATGTATTTTCCTTCAAGAAAAAAGCACCTAGGACACAAGTTATTTTCAAGACCTGGGTTAACCAGAACTATTTTCAGAGGTGAATTCAAAGTCCTAATTTCACAGTTTACTGCATGTGACACACAATGCGGACAGTCTGAAAATGTCACAACTGTTTCGAGACCAAAAAAAGAAAGAAGAAAAACTGTGAATCTTTCCTTTTCTCCAGCTCACCGTCACAACCAAACCCACAAACAAATCCCACGCTCTTATCACCAAACACCTAAAATAGCCCCGAGCGCTCTGCCCACACCACGCTGCCACCTCCACGAACCCCCAAGGCAGGAAAGGGCCCTAACGAAGAGGGTGGAAAGGTGCAGCCGCTGCT
>NW_009617944.1:0-272 GCF_000690535.1 Cariama cristata
GAGCCCCTGCTCGAGGGATGGGGGAAATGACACAAAACCCTTCTCGGCTCTCCAGCAGATGCCAAAAGGAACCGCCCCCCACCCGGTTTAATATAAAACATTTCGTCTGTAGAGAAGTCCTTTTTTTTTCCCTCCAGGGGCTCCATGTTGGGAATCCATATTCAGAAAGGCACAACATCAGCATTTGAGGGGCTGCAGACTTTGCATGGCAATTAAAAAAAAAAATTCCCAGCACTGCCACAATCTGCAAGGAGGGAAGAGCTGTCTGCAGA
>NW_009617944.1:344-8166 GCF_000690535.1 Cariama cristata
ATTTGAGCTCAGGGGAGGTTTCAACTGCCAGCTCCCCGCCAACACGACCGGTTCAACCAAAACAGCCGCTGGCCCCGTGCTGCAGTCACTCAAGAGTAGCATTGCCCCCCATCAGCTGCCTCTGCAGGGCAGCAGCCAAGTGCCTGGCTGAAAAAAGAGGCCAGTAACTACTGCTGTGGGACAAGGCCAGGACCTAGCACCTTCATCCCCACTCCTACTGAGCTGAGGAACATCAGAAGGCATGGAGCAAACAGTTACTTTCCCCAACCCCATTTTTCAATATATTTGCTTCACACTTAGGGCCGAGTCAAGAGGACACAACCTGGAATGAAGCACAAGAGGCAAGGCCTGTAGGAGAGTGTGACTGAGCTGCAGGGCCTTGGTACAAGATCAGATTTACTCATTTGTTTAAAAAGAAAGTAAAAAAGCAATTGGCTAGCATGTAACACTACATACACCTTCAGTAAAAAAAAAAAAATCCACTCCCTCCTTCCTTCCTGCAAGCACCTTTCAGCAGGGCACATGTATGTTGTTGGGAGCTGAGGCAGGCTACAGCAAAGCAGGACACTAGCTGCTGCCTGAGACGTTAATGACCTTAAGAGAGAGAGAAAGCTCACGCCTGATGATTTCTCACATCCCTGCTTCATTTAGTGGCACAGAAGTAACACGAACCAGTTTAGGTCCTTTAATCTGTCCAAGACAGGGTGCTGAAGCACAAATGATAAAACATTCTGCATTTTTACAGCAAAAATGCTACAGAAGTTTATAGGAAAAAAAAATATTTTTGTACATGGGTAAAACATTATAAATTCAAGACAACTCACAGACAAGGGGTAAATTCCCACATCTATCACTCGTTTTTTAAAAAGTTCATTTGAATAGGCAAGCGGTCAAAATGGCTTGCTCTCTCTTCCTTGAAATGAAAATTGTATCTTCCAAGTGGCTCACAGTACTGCTTCGCATCTTGGAATGTCCTCCGAAGGCTCCGCCAAGATCAAAGGAGAATAAAAACCCCCGGAGTCCTTTCAGATAGTCTCAGAGAGCAGGAAGGGAAAGGAAAGGGGAAGTTTATTCAAATTTTATCTTCTTCCCTTGTGGCTTGTGGTCTCCACCTCCTCCTCTGCCTCCTCGGAAGCCACCTCCTCTACCTAGAAAGAAAATGATTACAAGAAGCAGAGTTACAGGTACCCCTGCACAGATACCACTGCCCTTCCAAACCCATCCTGACACAGGACAGAAAATAAATTCACATCAAGCACTGCGGCGGCACCATAGCCTAATCCCAAGAATGGCTTCGGGTTAATTTTTGAGCATACCCCCTTACAACAGCAGCATTTGCCTCTTCTTACCTCCAAATCCTCTGCCACCACCTCTGCCACCAAATCCACCTCTTCCTCCTCGGCCTCCTCCTCTGCCGCCACGACCACCAAATCCACCGCCACGTTGAAATTCACCCTTTGGCTTGGCAAAATCAAGGATCACTTTGTTTCCATCGATCTCTCCATCCTCCATGGCTTCTTTAGCTGCTTTGGCATCTTCTGGGGAGCTGAAGTCCACAAATCCAAACCTAGGGAACAGGTTAAGAGAAAAACAGTCAAACTCCACAAGCTGCAGCACCACCTCCAGGTACTCGATCGCAATCCCTTCGGAAACAGAGACCTGCACTTCTGCAACCGCACAGGGATCAGGACCGCGTTACTTGTAGAACAGCAATGGCTAATCACAATCGATGGAGCCCCATTGTGAGTTTGCCAGTACTGAACAGTTAATATTCTTCTCGTGCGAATCCACAGGCTGCCACGGATTTGTCGGCAGCAAGGAGCTCATTGAGAAGTCAGCACGCGCTGCCCTCTACGAACCGACCCGAAGCTGAAGCTTGTTCTCTGGTTCCATGCAATTTACTAGCTTCAAAGAATCACCCGCATGAGCGAGAAACACCCTGCACTGTGTGAGTTATAAAGCAAGGCTCTTTGTAGCAAGTGATCGCAGGTGACGTTTAACATACCCTTTAGATGATCCAGTGTCTCTGTCTGTGACTATTCTAGCACTTATAGAGCCTTCAAATGATTCTTTTAGCGTCTCCTCTGTGGTGTCCTCAGAAAGGCCTCTGACAAACAACGTTTTGCTTTGTTCTACAGAAAGAGAATACATTCAGAGATCATTAAGCCTGAGCAAGGTGACCGTCAGTTTCTTAACATCACATCCAGCTTGCATTACTGGCTCCTACAACAGCTCACAGGGCTAAGGGGTTCGTTTTGAAGTAACAGCTCAGGCACTTAAAGAAGTCCTTGGAAACTTTTTCAGGACTACAGTTAGAACCTGTGGTCAAAGAATCTCCATCAGCCAACCAGGTACCATCAAAATAATTTCCCCCCCCTTTTTTTTTTGTTAAAAAATAAATGCTTGCATCTTATCAATAGGGATACTAACTGGACAGACACTGCTGGATCAGCACTTGACTATCTAGAGAACTTCGGTAATAGTTTCATCAGCATTTCAGATAATCAGTCATCATATCCAGCACACTTGCTTACAATGCAAGTCTTTCACTCCACAGGCACACTTTTTTTTTTAAAGCAGCCTTAAGTTTGCATGAATGGTACACTCCTGCCACAGCTGTCTCAAGATCAAATGATCAAACATGGAACACTTACGATTAAATCCTCCTCTCGCGTTCACGTTCCCTTTCTGCCATGCTGGTGAACTGAATTCCAGTCTGATTGCTCTGCCTTCAATCTCTGTATTGTTACAGGAATTCAATGCCTCTTTGGCATCCTCAGTTGTGGGAAATTCTACAAATGCGTACCTGTTGGAAGAGGAAGATTTCAAGTCAGTCAGCCTGGGAGCGCAAGGGACCCGTGGAGGTACGTCATTCGCAACTCACGAGTCAGAAGCAAGGCACAACATACCCTTTAGGCCTGCCCTGGTTGGTCTGTGGCATCTTGATGGAAGAAGCTTTCTTAAACAGTTCTTGGAGAGTCTCTTCTGAAGCAGCATATGAGAGGTTGTTGACAATGAGGGTCTTTGACTCCCTCTCTCCACCTCCTATGGAAAAAATTCAGTGCTGTAAGCACAAGTTTGGAGAAAGAGAGCTCTTTTCCTCTAGTCACAAGACCCTCTCTAGAGTGAGAGTAGTTACTGCTCCTTCCTCACCTCGAGGTAAGGCACAAGGTCAAGTGCAACACTGTTTTGGTCACCTAGACTAGTCGCCCCCCTTGTCTGAAACATGCAGTAGAGACATGAAATGCATAGGATGGAGAGCACAAGTTAAGCAAAAGGTCCCTTCCTGATATCTTACAGTTATCCTGCAGTGCTTCAAGTTGCTCTGTCCCTAGTAAACTTCTGAAACAAGTGGAATTAAATCCTACGTGTCATTTGTATGCATGTTACCGATCTGGAAAAGTACCTTTCTGATGTTCTTGATGGCTCTTCTCACCAGTGAAGTCAATGACCATGGCACGACCATCAATCTCTGTGCCCTGCTTCTCCTCCAGAGCTTTGTTTGCCTCAGCTTCTGTTTTAAATTCAACATAGGCCATCCTACAGCACAGAAAAGAACATAAGCAGTTCAGGAATGTGGGGAAGGATGTGAATGAAAAATGCCTTAAAAATTAGCATTTTCAGTACACCTAAAACAACAGGTTCCTTAAGGCAGTTAAAGGACCCATCAGCTTATCAAAATATCCCAAGAGTCTGAGGAACAGCAAACATCCAATAGTCCTCTCAGCTACATACCCTTTGCTGTTCCCCTCCTTGTTCATCACCATTCGGATTTCTAGTGCGTTTTCAAACACCTCTCTCATTTCATCCTCAGTTAAGCGGTAGGGCAGATTCTTCACAAAGAGTGTTCTAGCATCTCTCTCTGCAAAGAAAGAAAAGTTACCTTCATGTTACCAGCTAAAAATCCTTCTTCATCTACACTGCCAATTCAGTGAGAATCAGTGAGCTGATCCAGCAGAAAATAAACCACAATAAGCATTCACCTTCTCAGGAGCTGAAAAAGCAACTATTATGAAAGTTAATTAGGCTGTCATTGTACTTCTCTTAAGGGCATCAAGTTCACAAAACAGGTCCTAAAGCTTCACAAAGAGCCACACTTCCTCATGAGCCCCCCCAGTATTCACTATTTCTTGGGATCACATTTCCAGATATTCCAGTCTGAACTTGCATATCTGTATGTTAGTGTTTCAGAAAGCGTTTATGATACAGAGCCCAAAAAAACTCAGGAAGATCTGCCTTAAAAGAACAGAACAGCAGCCACCAGTAACACTGCAAGCCTGCTCCAAGGCCCGATTATGACACCTTTTCTTTGATGTGCACAGGTATTCAGAGTTATGGACCATACCTTTCTTATTTTCTTTCATAGTTTCCTTGCTCTTTGCTTTTTCCAGTTTGATTTCCAAACCCATTAACTTCTTTCCATTCAGTTGGAGAGCTTTATCCAGATCTTCAGCAGATGAGAAGTCTACATAGCCGAATCGCCTGAAAGAGTAACCTTACTATTTAAGCTGATCTATCCCTAGTAGCAGAGAACACAAGCAGAAACCCCAAACCAGAGAGGTCCCCACTGGTCAACTTAGACTGTTCATAAAATAAATGCTAACTTGCCCACATAACCAAAACAACAGTAGAGAACAACAGCTCTGTACTGAAGTGGCAGCTCTCCCTTTAGGGATACACTGTCTGAAAAAGCTGCAAGCCAGGCAAGTATGATATCCGTATCAGTACTGTGCCTCTTCCAGCTTCCACACACTATCAGGCAACCGTCCCAGCATCTTGAAGGGAACCAGCATCAGCACAGTTATACCTCTCTAAACAGATTACTGCCAATTAGGAGAAATAAGCAGCAAAATTCTACTGATGAACTCACTTGGAAGCACCAATTCTGACATCTAAAACTTCAATATTTTTCTTTGAAAAGAATTCTCTGATGCCAGCCTTCAGTTCTTCATACTCCTTGGTGGCGACCAAATTTCCCACAAAGAGGGAGAAAGCTGAAGTGGGCCCTTTAAATGAAAAGATAATCAAGTTATAGTTTTTTTTTTTTAAGGCAGTTTTATGAACTGGAAGCCAGACTCCAGACAGCTTTAGCACATCAGTTTCTACTCAAAAGTGACATCATACTTCAGTATTAAGTCCCTTATAATCATCATTTGTGCTGGGAAAAACCCCACTCAGCATCCTGTCCCTTCACAGTTATGTGCCTCACCCAACAGTCCAATAGCAGCCCATCACACAAGCATCACTGGATGATCCCGTACCACCTACCATCTGTTTTCTTTTTCTTGGCCTCTGGTGCACTTTTATTGGCCATTTCTTTCTTCCTCTTTCCAGGTGCCTCCTTGACAGGTTCTGTGACAGAGAACAAACAACAACACTGAAAAGTACAAAACAACTTTTCCTATACTGGATCAATACAGCAGCGTTAATCTTTAGTCATACGCAAGACCTTCTCTCTTGTCACTACAGCAACTGATCTTCAGCCCACGACAGGACAAAGATTTTGCTCCGGCATTTTTCCTGTTATTGGAGAATTATGGCCTCAAAAAACATTTAAACTCACTTTCATCCTCACTTTCTTCCTCGGCATCCTCTTCATCCTCCTCCTCTTCATCTTCATCGTCTTCATCCTCATCTTCTTCATCTTCCTCATCTTCAGAGTCTGCCTTAGCTTTCACTGGTGCAGCCTTTGCTGGAGTAGGTTTCTTCACCTGAACAGGGGTTGTGTCCATGGCTTCATCTTCAGACTCTAAAACAAGATGAGCACAAGATTTCAGACATATTCAAGATTAAGCCCCTTTTGAGACTAAGAAAAAAAATTAAAATCTTGTGACATAAAATGTTTTTCATGCCTCCTTAAGTTTGTATGTTCTCAGGAAACCGGTTTAATATATTTATAGTGTTTATAAAAGCTGCCTCTTCCTTAAGTTTTACTGCATTAAAAAACAGTACCTGTTCCCAAGAGTAAAAAGGAAGTTTTACTAGCAATAGGGAAATAAACACGCACTCAGCCGCATCTGATGGACAATAGCCAGCTAAAATCAGATGGGCACTAAATGGAGACAGACAGACACTCTGCATCACTCCCAACTAATCCATTAAGTTACACCTCTCTAGCTCCCTGTGTTTATCAGTTTAACATCTAGATTTATTTTTTTTTTTTTAAAGAGCCAGACAAGGTTTTCCTAAATTCCACATACCATCATCATCTTCCTCCTCATCATCCTCCTCATCGTCCTCCTCCTCTTCAGATTCTTGCTTTGCTGGCACAACTGCAGGCTTTTTGGCTGGTACTGCTGCAGGCTTTTTGGCTGCAGGCTTCACAGGCATTGCTGGTTCCTCTTCCTCATCTGCACCAACAGTACAGCAAGTGTTTACCCACACCACTCAGCCTTCAAACTTTACTAGTAAAGTACTTTGTTTCACAAGCTTTTGGCAAAGTTCAGGAAAGAACAATCAGCAAACTAGAAGATGCTTCACATGCTGCAGGTAATCCAGCTGCAGCCCAAGTTCTCCTCCAAACTTCACCAATTCCCCACCTTTCAATCAATGACCCTCCCTCTCACAAATATTAAATCATACTGAACTTTCAATTCCAAAGCACTCAAATTCCGCAACTTGATTGGACTAGCTTTAGTCAACCTATACAAGGATAAACACATATTTCAAAAGTAATTTACCAGAATCTTCTTCCTCGTCATCATCCTCCTCCTCATCATCTTCTTCGTCATCATCTTCATCTTCCTCCTCGCTCTCTTCCTTCTTGGCATTCTTTCCATTTTTCGCTCCTTTGGTTAGGACAGCAGCCTTTTTAGGTGATGGAGCAACAGCCTTTTTAGCTGGAGTAGCCACAGTCTTCTTGGCAGGGATAACTGCCTTTTTTGCAGGAGTAGCAGCCTTCTTTGCAGGGGTAGCAGCCTTCTTGGCTGGTGTAACGGCTACTTTTTGTTTCTTCTGAGGGATCACCTGAAATACACATTAGTGTAAGACTCTTTTGCTGGCCCTTTAAACTACTCATACTTCAATGTCAGACAAATATACAGCAACTGCAATCTAAAGCATATACTTCTGACAAACAGTTTCTGTTGAATTACCTTAATTGCCTATTCTGTTGAATTAATAAAGCTCAAAAATAGCTTCTTCATGGTTTTAACAGACTGCTCATGGAACAGTAAAGCATCTCCAAATTCCCTGGTCCTGAAGTAAGATCAGTGATCTCTCCAGTAGCATTCAATAGCTTGAAATTTTTAGTCTTGCATATTATTTGTGTGCAATAAATCACTTATTGCTGATGCTCTACTGGAATAATTAATCATCTACTCACTCATCGGTACTAGGACAGCTTTAAGACGCCAGCAGTCCTTCCAAAGCCTGAAAGTACAGACTTAGCAGCTAAGCTAGTTTTCCCCACATTGCTTTTTTTTCTCTTATGAAATCCAGTTTATTCTTTAACCACAATTAACTGTCAGACACCAATAATCATTTATTAATGTTGATTCTTTGTCACATACTATGTACCCCCCAACCCTCATGACACTTTTGTAACACATGCATCCTTTCGACTTCATTTCTAGATTGATCACCTCTTCTCCGCTGCTTTCCTCTAGCTCAGAGGACTCTTCTTCCTCGCTTTCCTCGACCTTTTTGGGGGGAGGAGCCATTTTTTTCTGCTTCATCTGATTCTTGGGAGTCTGAAAGAGAGCAAGCTGTTAGGTGCCGTTCATTTCTCTGCCCGGGACCGAGCAGCACATGCACGCTCCGAGGCACCCGGGCCACCTGCGAGCGCTCGTACCGGCGGACAATTGTCCCAACCACGTGGCCG
>NW_009617945.1:0-56371 GCF_000690535.1 Cariama cristata
AGAAACCAATTTCAGAGAAATTAAAGTAGAAAGAAGCAGAACACTAGAAGAACTGATTCCAGCACTCTTTAGATACTGAATGAATCTCAGTGTCTTATGTACATCAAATATCAATAGTAGAGTGGGAATGATCTTTTCTGAATATTTAGGTTTCCAAACAAGACAAGCTGCATTCTCTGAAATCACTTCAGGATAAATTTGAAATTGTTTGGGGGGGGGGGGGGGGGGAAAAAAAAACACAAAAAAAAAGGGGGGGGAAGAAAAAAAAGTCCAACTGTGTGGATTTTGTTGGGACGATACTTTCTAAGATAAAGATTTTGTCCCATTTTTTAATTCCCTGGTAGATGAATCTAAAAATTCAGCAACAAATTTCTGCAAAGGTCTTGCTGGAAACATTAAGCAAAAGAAATTTATTAACAGACAATCAGACAGTACAACAGTGTATTAGCAATTGTAGTGAAGGTGTCCAAATCCTGACACGGTAAAAGGTAATGCATATTCATTTTTCATCTTATAAGGTGATCCTAAAATGAGACAGAGGAGACAAATAACTAAATACTGCTACTGATATGCAGAGCTGAAAAATAAAAATGAAAATTTAAAAAAACTAACCAAATGCATTAGTTTCAAGAGTATTAGTCAAACAAGCAGTTCTGAATGTAGATATATTTTGCTTGAGACTTTACAGGACATATTATGGTTCTTTCACAATTGCTTTATTGCTTCCATAGATATGTGCAGGATAATGCTTTTGGGTCTTTTACAAGACTTTCAGTATGTTGAAGTCTCCAACCAAGAGCAGAGTACTGCCACTCCACGCTGTTCGTCACTGAAAAGCACAAAGTCCAAGAATTTTTATCAATGCTTCCAATGTTCCCTATAAACAAACTTCATTAAAATAACATTTTGTTAAGATTACAAGACTTTCCATCCCAATCCAGGATGCTGTCTTCACCCTTACACGTTTGCCTGGCCAGTCCCAGCAGCTCCAGCCCTGCTGTCGGTGCAGATGGAGGCACTCACTCCGGTGCTCTGCTCCTCTTGCTCTGAAGACACCAGTCCCACGCCCCACTCCAGAGCCCTTACACAAAATGGCTCTGTCCCAGGCCCAGTTTCCTTCTCCAGGCTCCCAGTGCTGGGCTGCCGGAGAGCACATAGGGAAAACCCCTTTGAGCCACCATCCCTGCTCCCAGCCCGGCCCACTGTGGCCACAGCTGAAACTGGGAGCAAACCCCGCGAGAGGAGCCTCAGGATCCTCGTTAGCAACGTTGCTGGTGAAATCCAAGATTTCTCTACTGACTATATGTGAATGCGCAAACCGCCCTTTTCCAAAGGCACACGGATTGGCCAAACACAAGGCTGGCAAGAGGCACAGCCACAAAGCAGAGCACGGAAAGCTTCTTTTTCTGCTAAATGCCTTGCTCCAGAGCAGAGGGACGCTTGAGCTCTTCAAAGGGAAAAGTACCAGAAATTTCCTTTGTTTTCTTGTATAGGGTTAAAAGGGTATTTCTGCTGCTTTTCAAACCTGCTTACCGAAAATAACCAGAACTTTTTTGAAAGGAGCTTCAAGAGAAAGAAAGAATAAAAGGAAAGAAATCTGCTGAAGCAAATACCCATTAGGGAAAATTTCAACCCACGTACTTAAAATCTAGCAAAACTTTAGCAAGCTGAAACATTTTTCATAACGTGAAGTATAACTAATACAAAATATCAAACAATCATAGTAAGTATATCAAGAAAAATATCAAAGACCGTGCCATGGTTAAGTGCTCCAGCATCTATGTTGAACAGTACTCAAAGCAAAGGGATACCTCTTGCATCGTTTTGTCTTTGGCTTTCCCACTAACACTTGGGGACCAGGGAAGGGGGTATCACCATGACCCCAGACAAGGCTACAGCTGTTGAAGAAAAGCTTTAACCAACCTATTACTGTGTAATAACACCAGCCAGGAGTATGTGGAAGTCCTCAGATCAGTATTCTTCTGCCCGCCGGCCTGGGTAACCTTTCTCATGAGTGTGTAATTCTAGGTGCTACCACACAAGTCTGAGAGGATATTTGTTGGTGAACCAGAAAAATGGGTTGCAACATCAGGACGATTTTTAGCACATAAACAACAGACATCGTGAACATGTCAAAAGCATGATTCGAAAAGAAAATGCACACAGGAAAAACAGTGAGTCAAAGTACAAGACTATCATATGGAAAGAAGGTTAGCAGTCTCTTTCATAGTCAGGGGTTTTTTATAGACTTTTTTCTTGGTTTAAAAAAAGATCATAAAATAAATCAGAGAACACAGAGAAAATGCCTAACTTACTATAAGATGTACATGAATCTTTTTACTCCACTTAAAATACGAGAAGCAACTACAAGTTTCCTCACTGATGTTGCAAATACCTGTTTTCTTGATGCCTCTGTGCACTTAGTGCAATAAGTAGTTGTGCCTCTTAACAAAACTGTAACTTTCTCGAGAAAGTCCCATGGAAAAATTGGTATATGAAAAAGTCTTCCATCCTTCACGCAAACTATAGGCTTGCTTTCGTTGTTGTCATAATCGTTAGGGGATTTGTTTTCTCTTTTATGGAACAAGATTTTCATGTCCAGGTCTCATAAAATTTACAAAACTATCCCCACTCAATTTCATTATCTGTAAAAAGGGAATGGTCTTCACAAGACTATAGAAAAGATTTCATATGCAGAATTAAGGTACAAAACAAGTTTTAGCTGTTTCTCTTGAAAGTCAAAACTGAGAATAGGGTATTGGGGCTGACCTGTAGATAAAATGTTGTTGTGAAATTTCTAGGCAGGTGCAACAGTGGATGAAAATATGTATTTACTTCACAGATGAATTTTTTTTTTTAACTGTAGGATTATAGTGTTAGTTATTTTAACCTCTGTCTCAACATTCAAAATAAGAAAGATACTTTGCATGTCATAACATATATATTCAGCTAAAAGATAAAAGATAAAAAAATTATCTGATTTTTTAAATTTAAGAAAGAAACAAATAAACACAGCTAAACAGACTTTCATGCATTTTTAGTGGGAATTTACAAAGGCTGCAAAATTGCTGTGCCTTGGTCCAAAGTAAATTAAAATGGTTGAGTTACTACGGCAAATACTCAAAACAAGGCTCGTAATGGATGTTCTAAAGGAACGTTGGCTCTGGTGGTGACACTGACTGCCTCTGTAATAATGTATTTCAAATGATTTAGCTGACTAAGTGCTTCAAAGAACACAAGAAAATATCATTTTTTGAAGTGCTGGTTCAGCTACGCATTTTAGGTGAATGTAGCTTCCAAAGCATTTTAGATGACTCTCCTTCCCAGACTGAGACGATCAAAGAATTTGACATATAGAAAGCCTGACTTCCTTCACATGCACCAGTGTTGATTTCAGTGCTGTTACTCCTGTGTTTTAACAGCGTACGTGAGAGGAGAATCAGGCTCAGTATGTCTAATATCCCACCAGCACGCTTTATATTCCTGTTCGCCATCCTGTTGATGTACGAGCTACTGCATGGTTCTCAGAGGGCCATTGACTTTTGAATCAAAATGATGATGCGATTGTGCTGCTGCATTTGCATGTTCTTGCACCTTCTAAATTTAAATGAAAACAGCACCCACCCACAAGAAAGAAAGGCAGCAGCATTTTTTAAACATGAAAAGTAGAATGAATCCATTCTAATTGTAATCAAATATTCACGTGACATAATCACATTGCTATTGTCCTACATGATAAGCTTATCTGCAGCATACAAACTACAGAATATTGAACCCTCGAGAAACTTCCTAAATCCTGACTGTCTTCCTCTAGAACTTCCTTCTTTCTCTGAGGTCCTGCTTTATATCATGGGCAAATGCCCAGCTGACCATCCCTTCAGGTGAATGACTTGGCTCTTCAAACAAGGCTGTAGGAGAACGACAAGCTCTCGTTTCATTCCGCCTCCCTTAGACCCTATGGGGAGGACTCCAGCTGCCCAAAACCTGCTCCCAGTTCCCTATTCTCCCGCCAGTGACACTTCTAGTGGTGTCTCAAACGCACCCTTCTGCTGACATGTGCAGACCCAGGAGCAAGCCAAACCCTGCACTATGACCATCCCCAACCTCCCAGAAAAAGCAAACTAAGCTTAAGTAGTATCTGCTCAGCTCTGAAAGTGCTGTGCCTGACTATGGGTTCTTCAGGCTGCAGACAACTGATAACAATGGGATTTAATTGTGTTTAAAAAGAGTGCAGCTATCTATGATCAGCAGGTACAGTAGAGAGATTTAAATTCAAATTTATATCAGTGCACCTTTGTGAAAATGTACATCAGCCTTCGTGTGTGCAAGACACTCAGTCTTAGGAAAAGAGCTTATTCTTAAACCTAATTCTAGGTCAATGAACCCTAGTTCATGTGAACAATATCATTTTAACAATAACCTGGATTTATTGCCCTAGAAATATAATATTCATAAACATCAGTGATGAATGTGATAGTGCATTCAGAACTGCTAGCTGATCACATTTAGCTACCAGAGAACATTTCACTATGTTATGGAGTACAGGCTGTACTATCTATTCATTTAAAATGTCTTTTTTGCTTTCCTTCTCCTCCCAGGATTTTGGAGCATCTGAATTTAAATGTTGGCACAGCCTGTCAAGCACAAAATCTTGGCAGTTGTCTACGCTGTGCAATAGAGATATTTAACTTAATATAAACAACAATATTGAAACATTTCAAATTGCTTATGTATTTTTTTATTATCTTGTCCCACTCTGTTTACATACGTTCTTGTATAGTCTGTCATCAATAGAAATTTGCCAGGTTTCAGGGTGGGGTTTATACTAGTACTTGTTCTACCTTACAGAATGAAAAGCAGCAAGAAATAGTCTGGCACAGACGTACAAAAGCCATTTATAGGTTCCACCTTAAGATCTGATTTGGTGCAGCTCCATAAAAACCAAATGCACATCCCAGGCCAATAGGCCATCTCATTTTCAATTATCACAATGCCAGATTAAGTGCCCTGTCAGCTTTTTCAGCCCTGCAGTTCCAACAAAGCCTCTTCCTATCAAGGTAAATTGCTGCAGTTGCTGCCCTAACCCTAGGCCACTTATTGTTATGCTCTTTAATTTAAAAGATAAATAGAAGTTCCTCATGCAAACATTTGCCAAATGGGATAAGATTGCCTTCAAAAACAGCTTTCTATAGGGAGGCTTCTGAAGTTCCTGAACTAAGGTTTGGGCTGTATTTCTTCATCTACTAACTTACCCTTAAGAGAGTCCTATGTGCATCCTAGAGGCAGTGGGAGAAGAGATCATTACGCTAGTCTAATCTAATGTTGTGTTATTTCTTGCTTTCAATTGCCAAATGTTATTCCCTTCCTTTGTTTTTAAATATAATATGAAATTCACTGTATCTATGAGTTTTTTTCCACAGATCACTGTATCCAGTTGATAAGGCAGAATTTGACGAACAGGCTGCATACTACCCCTTCTGCCATTGCCTTCTTAAATGTCTTATGACAGGTGATTTAACCCCCCTGAGATACAGTCCCCGTATCTGTACAATGGGAATACTGCTACTGATCTGATTTCTTAAATTCTTTGATGAAAACACTATGTAAGAAGTAAGTATTAACAGGATTAACAGCCGTTAAGGGACTGAATTGACTAGTCTGATCTCCTGTATATTGTAGGTCCTGGTATATCCTGCCAGTTTTATTTGTGCTGAGCCCAAGACCCTGTGTTAGACAGCTATCTGAGGACTTTGAAGGACATAGAATCTAACATATCCTTGGAAGTTTTTTCCAGAGCTTATTAACACCCTACTTCCACCCCGTTATTAATCTGTATCTCATACTAATCTGAATTCTTGCTAAACTCGAGCCAAATCATTAGTTCTCACCTATCCTTTTTTCTGCCAGATTAAAGGCCTCTTTTGTACCTGGTATTTTCTCCTTGCCAACCTCCTTACACAGTGTAATCAAGTCATTTCTCAGTCTTTTTTAGGTATTATTATTATTACTATTACTGCAAATGGAGTCAGACTGAAAATCTCAGCCTGAACACTGAAATCCTGTGCTTAACTATGAAATGAGAATAGCACAGGGTATCAGCAGTGCTGGCTCTCCTGCAGTGCCCTGCCAATGTTCTTTAATCTTGATCAGGAAAGACCACCTGCAAGGCTAAGCCGATAGTCTCATTCTTCCTGTCCATTCATTCCTGGGTCGCTGAGCTCAGTCTGCCAACATGGGTATCAATTAGTGCAAAAAACATCATCAGAATTTCAATTAAGCTGTGCTAGTGTCTCTGCATTTAAAGCACTGTTGTCAAAATTGTGCAAATTCAGACAACAAAGCTATGGTCTGTAATTAATCCATCCTTTTTTAGCCTGAGATCAAGTATTTTTCTAAAAAAAACAGAAGAAAAAATTAAATTACTTTCAAAACATTGGGGAAAAACCATAGGACAGTCAAAGATGTTGTTATTCCTCTGCTTCAAACACATCTTTTATTTTTAAATGACATTTCACAGGCCATTAGTTCATAATGTGAACTACTGCCTTTGGACATTAAGAGTAATAAAAAAACCTTCTGCAGAGAAACTCATGTTCAGGTTACTTTTCTTCTTAAAAAGATTTTTAATTTGTGGACTTTGTGTGCAATTGTCAGATATACCCTTGCAGTGATTTGCTCTGGCTTGATTTGAAACAGAAAAATCTTCTGGTGAGGCATGTACATAGATAGAAATGTTGATGAAGGCCAAAGTACATAAAATTACACAGAAATATTTATGCTAAATATATGGAAATCTAAAAATTTTCCTGTCTAGCTGAACCTGAATGTGATTTCTGAATCTAGAAATGAGGTGTCCCCCTATATTTAACTGCAGAACATGTTGAGGTCTGCCAGTTCCTCGCATTATAAAAGGTCAGACTCACCATACAGTTGCTTTCATGAGTGTTTATATTCACACAACAAAACAGCTTCTCCAAATGTGTAAATTTACAGTTTAACAAAGACTGGTTCTGACTCCATTCAGGCCAGAACTCACAGCAAGAATTGCAGTTTGGGGGGATTCAATGTCAAAATCTCACATGAGGTAGACTGATGGTGAATGGCTCCAGCAGCTGACTCATTGTCCTCCATGCGGTCACCTCACCGACCATCCAAATTCCAATATTTACTTTCGTTCTTGCTGGTTACCTGACTTGTACATCCAAGTACAAGTGAAACAAGTACTGTTCCTCTAAATAGCTTAAGATACAGTTTTTTAAAGGATAGTAGATCAGTTTTTAAACACATAAGTTGGTTTGTGGGAGAACTGTGGTCTCTTTAGTCTATATCTTAACAACATGGGCATTCTTCTTCCTTTTGATAAAACTTTGAGTCTATATTGTAGAACAAAAATGTGGAAATTGGCTTTACAATTGGGTTTTATTTTTGACATCTTTGCATCTTTGCTTTTGCTAGTTTACCAGAACATCGGACTACTGTTGTCATATTATCACAGTATCTCAGCTACTTGTCAGGAAACATCATATCCTGAAAAATAATGAGTTTCAAAATGAAGATGAAAGGAAATTTTCTTCTAAAAAGCCTTTCAATGGATGCATTCTTTGCTTTGGAAAAATTGTTTCGGTGATTGTGCTTGGTATCCCACAAAGACGTCACAAATGCCAAATCTGGTGATTATCATTACAGTATTCCCACCAGGCATCTTGGGGGAAATTCTGGAGGCCACTTTTTGCAGGGACTCAAGTTTCACCCACTCGTATATCAGGTTTCCAGACAGTTTCTTGCTCAAGTTCTATGCTTGCTGAGCAGGAAAGTTACAGAATCCTCAGACCTTACTAAGAAAAATGACAGATTTTAACAAACATTTAGCAAATCCAGCTCCCTGTCTATAGAACCATATATATATATTCTGAATATCCTTAAATATACACTTCTCCTAATTATTGGGAATAAAACTACATGAGAAAAATAAAAGTTAAGATTGAAGAATATGTTGACATAGCAAATAAAGTTTATAGAATGTAGATTAATATCACAAAAGCTAAAATTTGTGTCCCAGCAAACTTGCAATTTATAGTATAAATAAGGCTCAGCCTTTTTAAATCGACCAAAATCTTGCCAAGGGTTGATAACTCCACCAACTACGATTAAACATTTCAATTTCAAGAACCTGAAGGAAATGTTGAGTCTATATTCTACTAGCATGATCATACATAAGGATCTCCCCCATGATAGCTGTCTGGTTTTATCAATAGTTTTTTCTGTTTTTCTAGTAAGGTAGTCTTACTGTTAAATCAGTATTGGAAAGGACACAGAAGCATTTTTGAACAAAACATGAAGAGCCAACCACTAAAGCCAGACATATATTATTTAGTAGAATATGTAAGACCTAACTTCCTGCATTTTAAGATTCCTGAGTAAATTTCATGTTTTCCAATACCCTACATAAGGGCCAGAAGAGGGCTGTCAGCTATTTACTGTGGTTCAAGAAGGCTGATCATCTACTGCCTCTCAAAGGGGATAGCGCACTGTCCAAGCACCCAGACACAGAGGGTGAGAACCACCAATGTGAACCATGGATGCAGAAGACGAGAAATTTGAACTCTGAGGCTACATAAAGACATTTTTGCATGACCTCTATGCATTTATGGTGCTATTGGGTCATTAAGAGGAGAGAACAAAAAGAATATCCACAAAACTGTCCCTTGCCAACCTTCCAGATTTCCACATGGAAATCCAACCAGGCGTTCAAGCAGCTTTAACCTCTGCCAAGACCTCTCAAGAGCTTCAGGATCTTCAGCCAACAGTTCACAAAGGACAGAGATGGAGGGGGGCTGGAGACTGGGGACTGGTAGCTGAATGGCACCAAAGCTTTCAGAAAGATACCAAAGTATATCTTCACTCTTGCACATTTCATTTAATTCTCAGATACAAACTTTTCTTATCATAAAACCATCTCACCTCTGTAAAGCACGTACAACAGCCTGTCATCAAGTGGAACCTCCCTAATCCGCATCTTGGCCTCATTCCTCAGCTTTGCTGTAGCCAGATTTCACTGCACTGTGGCCAGACACAAAGTGGCCAAGGCCCAGATTTGAAAGCCAACAGCAGGAGAACCACAGGAGTGCAGGGGATGCCTCTGGTGGCACACCCAGCAAAACAGAAGGATGAATTTCTATCCACCTCCAGTGTCCCAAAACATGAAACAGGTGTCTCTGGGGCAACATGGTGAGTGCAAATTACACTCCTCTCTGGAAGAAATAACTTTTGCCTTTGAACAACTTCAGATACATAACCAAAAGGAAGCCAGCACAAATCTTTCAGCATAATCTGAGATCAAAATACAAAACTCCTAACAGCATGGGGCATCGCAAGTGTTTGAGAAACCCCCTATCAAGCTTCAGTTCAATAAACTGATGAATGGATTACAGTGATATAGCTGTACGGAGGCCCTTTTTTTCCTCTTTGACAGGTATGGTGCTGCTAATGTTCTGCATGCTAATAGCTGACAGCCGACCTCATACTGCTTAATGAAACAGGCAGTACCCAGACTCCCAGGGCCCTGTGCCCGCCAGGCTGTGCCACATAATCTGTGCCTGACAGGAAGAATCTGGCAGCTATGTTCCACCACTGATCATTTTATCTTTAATCCAATTTTAAAGATGCGGTTTATTTAGTGAAAACTTTTTCATTTTATACAACAGGAGTAAAATCTTAGTCTTTACCATGGGGAAAGCGTATAGGCACATGGAAGAAGTTTGGAGGGCCACTGTTTCAAATATTACCATTCAGGCACATGCAAAGTATGCATACGTAGATGTATAAAGACAGTCAAGTCCAGATCTGAAAACATTTATGTGAGTGCAAGTTCCAGTAGGTGTGGAACCCATCCAGTTCCCACCTCTGTGGTCGATGCAAGCGCTAAGGATTTGCAGGCACAAAAGATATTTCCCACATCCGTAAGAGAGAGAGGTCTGGTTACTGCTACAGAACAGCAGTGGGAGGCACAAGCTGTCACAATACCCCCAGCACTCACAACCGGGTTAGAAACACCAAGGTTACAGCTAGAACCGACACTTGAAACAAAGCTCAAGGAAACAGCAAGCCCAGTGTGAATGGGGCTTGAAGCTATAAGCAAAGAGCAGTTCTTTTTCTGTTAGGTGCCCACAGATTCAGGAAAACGTAGCTTTGATTGTCCTTGATAGCTAAATGCACTCAATTATCAATTGCTCCTCTGAACGGGAACCATCGGTAGGACCCTGAGTATTTTATCATCTTCTGAGACAAAAGACCCTCCTGAGAAAATATATGGTACTTCATTAAATATGATCTCTGGATATCATATCATCCTTGCAACAATGTATGTAGAGATTTTTATATAAGTTATGACCATAGCATGCGTTTGCAAGCCACCCACTCAAACACCTGAAACAGATAATCAGTTAGTGGGTCTTTTGTGTGCTTTTTGTACTTGTTATCTGCAGGTGGAGCTGAGAGGCATCCCACCCCACAATTGCCTGGCACTTCTCTTTGCAAGATTTTTCTTTCATTTGCTTATAATGTCGTCCACTTTCACCCTGTGGGCTGGCAGCTTCCTAGTCAGTACCTATTTCAGCCTGACAATCTAGGATTTACTGGAAGATTTCAACTGAAAATAATAATTTGTTTCTGAATAGGGAAAAAGATACCGTTGTGTCCTTGTGGAACAAACCTTTCCTTTGATACCCACAGTGCCCCATATGCTGGCCCAGGGACTTGGAATTAGGCGGCCAAGCGACAACATTGTGCATTTAGCTTCACCTAAGTCACATGAGGAATTTCTTTCTACTGTGATTACTGGTGGATAAAGCTTAATGGCCTGTAACTAGGGATCTCACCTGACATGAAGCACCTAACAGAGATACAGCTTGCCTGACCTAGTTGTCACAGTTCCAGTAACAGCCAGTGAGGAAGGGTGGCCAGCTCTTAAGGGTAATTCATCCCAGTCTAAGTCAGGTGTCTAGTGTGGGTGGGTAGAATTATCTTTGGCAGGTTCCTTTGTCTCTCACCGACTGCTCGAGTAACCAACATTTAACTTCTAGAAAATTAAAAAGACGTACAGTCTATCATATCCTAAACGGTAGCAGTGGCATATGCTACATTCCTTCACTCAGGTCCTGTGCTGATGAATTTTTCTTCCATGGAAGCCACAGATACAGAAAGAGATGAGGTGAACTAACCTGCTACCGTGACATTGAATTCAGAGCTCTTCCCACCAAACTTAGGATCTCAGAGGCACTGGCTGCCATCAGCAAGGTCTCTCTGTGACAACTGTTCATAGACTTTCAGGCAGACATCAAAGAGCTAAGAGGTTGCTATAAAAATCAATAGAATTATATTTTTAACTTTTTTATGTCTCATGACTCATTTTTCTATCTTGAGCCTTCTGGGATCCCATTTTCCACCTTCTTCTATACAACCATGAAGGTAGAATTTTTTTTCCTACTTAAAAGCTGAGATTTTGATGATTTCACATTGCTGCAGCAGCATAAAGTTTAAAAGTGCATATACATTTTTTCTGACAATGCTATGAATCGGTCAATCTAATTTAATTCCTCATTATAAACAAATTACAATCATCATTCTCAATTTTTTTAAAATGAGCTCTATTTAGAATTTGCTTTTATTTATAGCTTCCTCACATAATCTTGAAAACCAAATCTTCCCTTACTGACTTCCCCATCTAATGCATGTATAATGCGTGTTTGTTTCAACTGTGCTTTGGCATTTGGTCACTCTCATCACTGTTTTACCTGGACTAAAATGATTAGTAGCCACAGTATAAATTACCCAGCAACTAAGAGAGTTTGGGCTCTGCAAATCTGTGGTGGTGTCTTTCAAAACCATACATTTTCTTTTAAACAAAAATGTCACCGTTCTCCGTCATGGCACTGACGTGACTCAGATCTGACACATTCAGGACTACATGGAAAATACTGATACTGACTTCAATGCTTCATACAGATCATTAGTCTTTGCACATTTGTCTTAATATATTTGCAAGTACTCCAAATGCCTTACACATGTGATCTCCAACCACCATGGTACGATCAACATTTTCTGTAAATATAGCCTACTTGGAGAAATTAAATATTCAAAGCATGAGGCTTGTAAGCTCTGTAATTACAGATGGGAAATATATCTGGTCTTACAAGAATTCCTTCTGAAGAGCCCTAAAGTCTTCTCCCTCACTGAACTTGGGAGATTGGATTCATAAAATGACGGCAATGGTAACTGCTCAAATGTCTGGATGATTTTATTGAGAAAAAAATAAAGCAAGCCCCATTACCAAAATTAGCAACTCCAACAATACCTGGAGAAGGCAGAAGATTCTCAAAATCTCAACATTTGGTCTTCTCAGAGACTACAAAGAATGGGTGCAGAAGATAAATTTAAATACAGTGTCAAAATAAAAACAAAGGAGAACTGAAATGGAAAGCTATGTAACAAAAGTGATAGAACCTTTTGTTTGTAAAAAAAATGCTCTCTGCGTAAAAATCAATGTGTGGATAGATCAGAAAACCTTACAAAAAGTTTTTTTTTACAATTATGAATGATCGCTCAAGGGAATTTTTATATGTCACTTTTATACTTCCTCATGTTAAATGAAGTGAAACCACTGAGACCTCAGGCAGCTAACTGCATCACCAGGCAAGGATGGAGTTAGTAATTTCCTTTTTTATCTGGACAGTAAAAAATATTGCTGTGCCACCATAACTTATAGCTTGTGACAAGGCAAAACTTTATGACTTCTGGATTTCTAAGTGGGTCGTAGGAGGAAAAAAAAAAAGTCCAATGTATCAGAATCTTGGGGTTTTTTTTTAGCATAATGACTTGAAGATGAAGATTAAATTAATGGATTAATGCACATTTTCCCGTCTATCTCTCATTCTCTGTATTGATTTCAGAGTCCCATGGAAGGCAGTCTGAACTAGTTACTGCCTAAAAAGAAGAGTTTAGCTGGGGTAACTCTTAGCATTTCAAAAGCAAACTGTTCAAATTTGATAATAAATGAATAGGACAACATTTTTTTTTCCTAAGCCTGAACTACAGAAAAAACAATGTAACCCTCTTCATCCTGATTTCACTAAGGACTGGAAGTCTGATGAATAGGAGCAATCATCCAAAAGCACCACTGTCAGTCTAACTTTGTAATTTTGGTTGAAGATCTTTCCTGTAGGCTACAACAATACTGAGACTGGGTTTAAGAATTTCTTTTAAGCTCTTTTTTATTTTTGTATGGCATGCTATCATTATGGTATCTCTGCACTGCAAGTATAATTTCCTCCCAGAGAGAGGGGTCTCTCCAGTCAAAATTTGCCCCTGTGGAGCTGAAGGAAGCTGTAATAATTTCTTGGCTAAATAATCACAGATAATGCACCCTGCTCTGCAAGGAGTACTTTCTCTTTGGCATTGTCCACTATCTGTAAATCTCAGATGTTTATTCATTAGGACTGTGATTAGAAACCCAGTCTTCCAGGCAACAGCCATAGTCATTAAGCTATAGAATCTGAATATTTACTATGAATATTTTAAGTATTTTATATTAAGTAGATTAGCTTCACCGAGAAAGGATGAAGGATTCATCTTAGAGCATGCTATTGTGTGATAGCTGGTGAATTCTTGATCTGGTAGAAGATTTTCTGTTGGGAGGGTAAGATGTGGCTTCAAATCTGTGTTCCAAAGCAAGCAGGAGAAGAAAATGAGCCTGTGTATTATGCATGAGTGCTCCATGCACTGGGCTGTTGAGCATTTGAGATGGGTCATTGGGTTTTGTTTGCGACCCAAGCTGGTAAAGACATCCTGAAATATTTTATTATATCAGGACTTGCCAAGAAGATCAGAAAAACACACCAGTGGTTTGTGAATCTTGCCATGGTTTAGGCACTGAGAAGTTTGGCGTTTTCAGGTGCCCTGCTTGAAAAGGATCATGCCAAGCAACAGAAATGAAGGCCACTAGGAATTCTCTGGCTGAAGTCTCATGCCAAGGCCTCCCAGGCACCAACAGGGTTAGGTAATAGCTAGGCATCAATTTGGAATTAGATGTTTACACATGTATTAAATTAGGAACTTCTATGAATGAACTCTTCCAGGCTCAAATCTTCATCTCTCTGGTCCAAACAGGTCACACAGGAAAGACTGAGAGACTCAGACACCATAGACTCAAATATTTGCTCTTGAGTTAATGAGCTCAAAAAGAACAAAAGGACACTTGGACAGCAGTCAACAACATGCTGTACAACAATGGCACATGGCTTTTCTGGCTGAATGGGCCACTTCTTTCTCTCCAAATATCAGCAGACATAAAGTAGGTAGACCTAATCATACATGCAGTTGCCCAGTGCTTTCTGGAACTTACGGATGGACCTCCCATACACCATACTGTGTATGTTCAAGGGTTGATTCAAGAACAAGTACAGTCAGGAGTGGGTCCCGACTACTAGATCAATACATGGAGCCTGTGGCCCTTTTTCTTGGAGCCCTACTGCTATCATGTGGCCAGAAAAGAAGGCAGCTGGGATCATGCAGCTGCCACCATCACTAGAATAATTAATTTAGCCTGGAGCAAGCTCCTGCGTGTCTCCAAGGTGCCCTGGGAAAGACAGCAACAAGGATTAGCCGACAGACTATCAGTTGAACACTTGAGAGATGAGATATCAAATTGATTTAATTCATATGTTGGATGTTTTTTACAAAGTCCTTGAAAAAATGAGTGATTTGGGTCAATGCATGTAAAAGCTTCAAAGGAATCAGGATATTTTTGTCTTAGTTACTAACAGGCATCCCACTGCTACAAACATATGAGACTTTACAGGTGATGTCTACTCTGATAAATAAAACAGATGAGGGAACCCTAAAGGCAAATGTCATGACGGCTCAAGGCCATCTGGCTAAACTCTCTTTCTTCCTCCCCAAAACAATGTGGTCTAATCCAATCTACGTACTGAGAGCAGCCCCTAACTTGTGTTATTCTCCAAAACATGCCAAGCATTTGTCTTGGAAAACGCTATTTGGCACAAGCCTGAATTGTTCCAAGGACAAGCACTAATAAGCAAACACTATGGACATTCATGGTCTGGCACTCAAGCCCTGGCCCTGGCCCTGCTCTGTCTACCGGGGCAGTCGTAGCTGCAGGATCCTCTCGGCCCCGGTGAACTCCTTCAGTCCTTGCAGCAAAGTCTGCGAAAGCAGAATTACATCAAATTTCAGGGCCTAGAGCTCTGTATTAATAAATCTTAATTCTCCAACAGCTTTGAAGAGCAGAATCCAACATGCATCACTTATAAGAACATTTATCACAAATTACTTCTCAGTTGGCAAATGTTTTTCCTTAGTGCTGAGCTAACCTGCCACAGTTGTAGAAACATTTTCCATAATGTGTTCTAGGCTACAGCATTTATGTCCTCTTTACCAGAACAATTTTAAAAGACTATGTTAATAGTCAGTTTTGGCTTTTCTAAATTGAAGGGCAGCTGAGTGTCAGACATGAAAATCAAAGCAATTTTTTTAAAGTTTCTAAATATAAGCAAATAACTTAATATTAAACATTTCGGCATGAGTGGCTTTTAAAAATAGCTCCTAGAACCTGTCAAGACTTTCATCCATTCGTGACTGAATGCTGACCAAGAGTTCAACATCACCTCAAGAAAAGCAGTAACAACTGTAAAATGGTATGCCCATTTTAACGTCGTAAACTGTGAAATTCTCCAGAACTACTCAAAATCTGTGTGTTTTCCTTTATCTGATCAATGCAATCACACTATTGGTAATGAAACTCATGGACAGTAGGTGACAGAATGACAAAACCTATCTCTTCACTTGTAGAGAATTTGTGCCAGATGTTGCAAGTGCAAACATTGGACCTCAGCCAACATGCCAAGCTGCACAGGTTCACACTAGATTCTTGCTGGCAAAAGAAAATACAGAAGGAATGCAGATTCAGGGCCTTTTCAATATTGCCTTGGGTGTTCAATTCAACCTCATTGCTTCCTTCAGAAAGAATAATTTTGGAATATGTTTTGAATTTCATCTTTCCCCATTTTCAGCTTATGCCAATTTATTAAAATCCTTTGGTGAGTTCCAGCCATCATGCTGGAATTATGGAAGCTAGTTAGTGGAAGTTATTTAACAGAAACCCATTTCTTTAGTAAGATCAGCTACAGCTGTAAGATTTGGGCATAAAATTTAATGGCAATTTATCTTCATATCATACAGAACTGGCATTTTTTAGCATGGCTTACTGATAAATTCAAAGAAAACTGCCTGCCATGAAAGACATAAGCCCTAATACAACTATCACATCTTCGGCCTTGTCTTCACTCACTGTGTGGATTTGCACAACTCACATTAACATTAACGGGAATTCCATGCGTTCATCACTTAAAGAAAATGCTCCCTAAAATATTTTATCATTATCTTTCTAGGCAGGTAGGGATGGCATCAATCATGCATCCAACATAGTTGCACAATGTGCATTATTAAAGCATCAGAGCAATAAAAAATAAAATAAAAATGTACAGACATTGCCAAACACTTTCTTCTTAAAATAGTAAAAAGGATCAAATGGAAAAGCTTTGAGAATCCTGTGAGGAGAACATGACTTAGTTGCATATTTTCCTGTAATTACAAAAGATCTAAAACCTAAGCTCACCCTTTCTCCTTCTAGAGAGAGCAGCAATGTGATATTAAAGACCAATCTCATTTTATGTAAGCAAGTCACAGATAAGATGCACTCAGTTTATCATAAACATCCAGCGGGTGAAGAGAGAAGGGGGGAGTTTACATTGGAACTGGTTGACCTCTATGCTTTTTCTTTTTTTTTTCTCCTTTTTTTTTTTTTTAACAGAGCAGGATTTCTTCCCATAATTTTAATATTTCACTAGAAATGTTTAGGTACTGTGGGAAATGAGGGTTGTGAAAAACAGTCAGCCTCATGAGAGTAGCATGTGCTAATCAGGAATTTTGTGCACAGCTCATCAGTTCTGCCCTACCATGGGCAGGAACAAGCAAGAAGAGGAGACAGGAGTAGATTGCACCGCTGCCTCAGTCCTTCCCTCTCCTTTCCCTAGAAAGTTTCAGCAGAAGAAAAACAACCAACAATCTTTTCTCTGACAAGTGGTAAGCCAATAATTCTGGGCACGTCCAAACTGTGATACACAGAGGTAGCATTAACCAAACTAGCTCCAGAATCAGAGATACCCTAGAAACACCTGCGCAACTCTGCTCTCAAAGCAGTTAGCTTTTGGAAGTCTACACTTCTTTCAGGACACAACCATGGCATCCCACATCATATTACATGGATGTATTGGCAGCAAGCAGCAAAGGAGCAGCAGGACATAAGGAAAGGTTTTCACCAGAGAACAATGAAAGCACCAAGGTCTACTTTCAAGATAGGCACCCTGTCGCTCTTCCCACCTCTCTCTTCCCAAAATTACACCGTTCTGCTATTTCTCTGTTAAAAGTTGTTCTAGGAAAAAACATCCTTCATTTCAATTTAGAAAACAAATACAAGTTGCTAGTTTCGAGTGTTGCAGTGAGAGTTCAGCCTGGCTAGCCTCTTCTTCTGCACTCCCTGCGGAAAAAGATACGTGCGCCACTTTTCTGGTTACAACCTTTGAGCATCAGGCACAAATTTGCTTACACTGTCACTCTGATACTTGCATCACCTAGGCTTTGAAAGACAATGAGAAATACTAAGTGGCAAGAAGGAATAGGGGAAATCGTGGCTCCTGGCAGACTACAATGAACTTGGCTCTTCAGCTATGTTGCAGAACAAGCACAGCTCACTGTCGGCTGAGTTTTCCTGATATAAACCTCCTGAAGTTCAACAAGGCCAAGTGCAAGGTCCTGCACATGCGTCGGGGCAATCCCCAGTACCAGTACAGACTAGAAGGTGAGTTGATTGAGAGCAGTCCTGTGAAGAAGGACTTGGGGATCCTGGGCATGACCCGGCCATGTGCACTGGCAGCCCAGAAAGCCAACTGTATCCAGGACTGCATCCCAAGCAGTGTGACCAGCAGGTCAAGGGAGGGGATTCTGCCCCTCTGCTCCGCTCTGGTGAGCCCCCCCTGCCTTCAGCTCTGGGGTCCTCAACACAAGAAGGACATGGACCTGTTGGAGCGAGTCCAGAGGAGGCCACAAAGATGATCTGAGGGCTGGAGCACCTCTGCTGTGAGGACAGGCTGAGAGAGTTGGGGTTGTTCAGCCTGGAGAAGAGAAGCCTCCGGGCAGACCTTAGAGCAGCCTTCCAGTACCTAAAGGGGCTGACAAGAAAGCTGGGGAGGGACTTTTTACAAGGGCCTGGAGTGATAGGACAAGGGGCAATGGCTTTAAACTAGGAGAGGGAAGATTTAGAGGAGATATTAGGAAGAAATTCTTCATGGTGAGGGTGGTGAGGCACTGGCATGGGTTGCCCAGAGAAGTTGTGGATGCCCCATCCCTGGAAGTGTTCAAGGCCAGGTTGGATGGGGCTTTGAGCAACCTGGTCTGGTGGGAGGTGTCCCTGCCCGTAGCAGGGGGGTTGGAACTGGGTGGTCTTTAAGGTCCCTTCCAACCGAAACCATTCTGTGATTCTACGACAAAGAACACCCTTCCCTTTCCTGCATTGCCATTCTGCCTTCACACAAGGGTGAAAATGACATCATCTTTGAGTTAAACATTGGGCTTTTCCGTGTCTTAAGTCAGCAGAGATGGTGACATGGGCATGCTGTTAGAGCTGCTCTCAGACTGGCTCACTTTCTTCCTTCACCTCCAGAGCAGCACAGTGGAAGCAGAGAGCAGCTACAAGGAAAAAACGATCTGGGCAGACACCAGAGTAACTCTCTAGTTAACGTCTTACAACTGTTGTGTTGACCCCAGGCCATAAAACACAAGCCTCCTAAAAGCTTCCCTCCCAAACTTCAGCCCAGACTGCTGCTTTTAACTCTTGAGATGTGCAGTTGGTGTCAGACAAATTCATCGCTGTCTCATAAGGGAGCAGCTGCACGGAGGTCACGAACACAGGACAGTTCAGAGGATTAGTCCCTCAGTACTAATATTCAAGACAGTCAAGTTTCATGCTTTAAGCATCTAAATTTGAGAGCCCTCCCTTAAAAATGAACATATTCATAGTTAAAATAAAGAAATTAAGAAAAAGTGCAGGCCTTCAATTTAGGAGAAGCGACATTTCGGGTATTGATTCCATCTAGCAAACTGTCATTCCAGCAAGTCATACTGGCATCAGCAAGGGAGGAATGAGAGAGTTAGATTCTTCGGGATGCTTCATTTCTGTGTTTATAGACCTCCGAGCACATAAGTGAACCACCAGTGCTGCCACACTACAAATAATAAATAACATTAACAGCAGAACTCATATATTTGTATTCCCTCGTGTGCTTATCACAAACCCATTTAAAGATGTTTTCAACTCTGAATACATTAGAAATTATTTGAAACAAAATGTCTTCTTAAAAGAATGTGACAGTTTTAAATACTGAAAGTTTAGTGGGATAAACACAGAACAAACACAGACCTCAGCACGTTGACTCAATAAGGTACATTCAAAGAGTAGCACAATGACGTCTTTTCAAGTCACTCAGACTTTGGAGGACAAAATGTTAGCTTTTGTCCAGAAGCCTTGCTTGTGTTATTGTATGTCATAATTATTTGCATTAGAGCAGTATCAAGAGGGAGAAGACTGTATTTATAGTGCCTTTGTGGAACTGAGCATTCTTGTGAACTAAATCTAATTTGCATTTCTAACATAGGTGGTCGGAAGTTATCTAGGACAAAACAGTGCACTTGAGCAGTTTCAGTACTTGAAAAAAACAAGCTTTCCCATAATGACAGAAGGTACAGTAAGTGTGAAAACCAAAGTGCATGAAAAACTTTTTGAGGGATCACACTGATTGAGCATGTTGGTCAAGAAAGATTAAATTAAATTACCAAAGTTTTGCTATGGACATCCACATAGCCATGATTTTCTCTCTGGTGTCACATGATTAGATAACCATTCCCAGCAAAACAGATACATAAATAAATGGCAAAGCATGTGAATCCGAGGCAAAAGAGTCTAGTAAAGATACCAAGCAAATGTAGCTTTTTATTCTGTTCAAAGGATCCATGCATCATTGGGATATTCTGTGATGTATTTGTTATTTGTCATTACTCATTGCCACACTCAGGCCATTATATTTTACTCAATGGATCAATTCTGTACAGGCTAAAAGCATTCTCTAGTTTCCAGTCAGGTGATGCTGGTTAGCTGCAGTTAGTCTAACCAGGGTGCTCTGCCTGTTTTCCAGCTCCATCAGGCAGAAACCTCTGCATCAGGCACATTATCGTATGCATACTCTGAAACTGGTTTCTGCAAGAAAAACAGTTTATTTACTAACCCTAAATTTCCTTTCCATGGGAATTCAGGCCAGTGACACTCATAGTGATGGATGTCTAAAACAAGAGGGAAATCTGGACTAAAAATCCTTCCAGCGCTTGTTCTTTAGTGTATTTCCCCAACTGTTTCCCAAAGGTACTGGAACGATAGAAATACAAGCAAATTTAGTTGTCTGTATCCCCCTCATTTCTATGTCGCCACAAAATCTGCAGACTAAGAAACCAAGTAACCTCATCAGGAGAAAATCTCCCTGCTCTGTTCTGTGCAAAGGCAAAGGGCTGAAGTCAGGAACTGCTGCCAGGAGGGCTGGGGAAGGTCCCTGGGCATCGCAGGGGGCTGTGACAGCAAACGGCCATCGGAGCAGGGGCTCAGAGAACGGTGTAAAGGGAAAGGGGCAGTGGAAGAGAGGACTGAAGATGCAGAACAACTCCTTTGCTGACAAGTTAAGGGGCAATACAGCAACCAGAAAAGTAGAGGCAGCTCTGTGGCTGTTATTCCACTCCGTAAGGAGATGAGCCTGCCCAGGAGGTGAGCATCCTAGGAGTATAGCCGCAGGCGTATGCCAGGGAAAACAGGGAGCCTTACCATGGAAAAGGGGCTTTAGGGGAGGTTGATGCAAGCATGGCAATCTCCTTGTGCACAAAGGAACTTTAATCCCTGCTTAACTGGAGCCCCATCATAAGTTTGGATCCCCAGCCTTAGAGTCAGGCAGCCCTCAGAGTGCAATGGGAGGAGGAAGGATGGGCTGGAAAAGGTGGCCTTTGCACAGGCACATATTTGATAGTTCAGAAATAACTACATACAAAAAGTGATGTTAAAAAAAGTTACTTTTGTATAGTTTAACTCAAAAGTCACATTCCTTCTCTCGGTGACTTATTCACTTGTTTTTCTGCATCGTATACCTCCTGAAAAAGAATTTGGAGGAGGAAGCTAATTCAAGCCCAGTTCTTGTGTAACAGAAGTTACAGTAACATGATTCAAGGGGGCTCCACTTGCAGCACCATGTGTTTGAATTGTCAGACCAATAAATTTAGAAGATGATTTTTAATACCTACCACTGTTTTGCTGTTGGTACTTTATAGAGAGATGTAACAGAACAACTACTCAGAAGCTAACATCATCATCCAGGTAGATAACCAGTTCAAACTTCTACCCCATGTTTTGCAGGGGAAAAAAAAAAAAAAAGAAGAAAATTAATATTCTTTTTACATGGAGCTTAAAACAAAGTGTAATTTAAGAAGATTAACTGACAATTTAATGGATTGATCCAAAGATTGTTTTAATTTGCAAATAATCTTCTAAATGTCATGAAATCTCTAAAGCAACATGCAAACTATTCTGAGACCAAAAATAATGAGCTATTGATTCTTTCGTTATGAAATCGCTCTGTAGGTTGACAATATACCTTTGGGCCACAATATGTTACATGAGCAAATTACAGTACCTGATGCTGGCAATGAAGAAAAGACAGCAAACTTTTTCTCATTAAAGTCTAGGCTAGAAAAAATGCCAAAACTAACTTTTTTCCCCTCCTCAAAATAAATAAATAAATAAATAAAATAAACACCATTGCTTCACATGCTGTATTTCAGAACAGATATCAATTCTGTATATAAAACCTGATAAAATATGTCCTGAAATTTCGAGAATTTATTTGCTACTGAATCTAAACCATCTGTGTCTGTAGACTATAAATCTGTATTTATCTATACACAGGTATATGTGTTTAGAGAGTTAAACAAATGTCTAAATCCATTTTGGAGCCTAAAACTGTCAAAATCACATAGCGCAAAAATGAATTGGGCACCTAAAACTGAAATGGCCCAGTTCACAAAGTCACTGAGAACTGAAAACTCTCATTTAATTCAAAGTCTGAATAGACTGCACCCCCAAAAGTCAGGAAGAATAACTTGAATATATGAGATTGGTTCAGTTCAGTCATCAACAGAGCACCAAAACCTCTCAGCTTATGATCTCTAGTCTTTTCTTAGACCACCTCTCAATCAGTGAGTAGGATAGCTTAAGTACAAAGTCAAGTAAAATGAAAACCTAAACTTAGAGTACTGTACAAAGCCTAAAATTTAAACTGTAGCCACACAATACAATCATATGACACTTTCCACCTAAAAATAGAAGATTTGCACAAAAAAGTCTTCAAGGCCTTTGTCCAAACATGGCTAGTGGCTTCTTGATGCAACTGCAAGGAAAAATAAAGAACACACAGCGTCAGTCCCTGAAAGTCGCTAAGTTGCGTCCAAGTCTGAGGTCAAAGCAGGGCATGAAATATCGTATCCCTGTATTCCGATCTTTATCAGCAAGCTCAATGCTTCCTCCGCCAGCCAAAATGGAAAGGCTTTGTGCCTCCAGAGCCTGTGAGACCCACTGCTGCTCCAGGCAAAGCACACTCTGGGAATGGAGATCATGGTACCAGCAACTCTCCCCTCAGCCCAGCCCTTACCACTGCTCAAACTGTCATCCTCTTCAGTCCAGTTTGCCATGGAGACTAGATGCTCTTTTTCCACACCCGAGTTCCCACTCCCCAGAGTCCCACCACAGCTCCCACCAAACACTTGCACTTCTCCAGAATGTTGTTTTTGTAAGGATGTGGTCTGAGAGTTGAGGAAGAACAAGGTTGATATCACACAAAACAGGGTCTGGATGGAGATCTAGGGATTTTGCCTGTGGGTGAAGAGATTGCCTGATTTTTTTTCTTCCCCTGGTGAAGGCTGAACTGCCTCATTCTCTGACATGTGGTGGCTCTAGCCCTGAGCAGCAGGAAGGTTTATAAAGGACTGAATCTTGTACATCAAGTATTCCTACTGATGTTGTCGGGCATAAGCTAAGCAGAGCAGTGTTTGGCCCTGGATTCACAAATGATGTTTTCCTTTTGAAAAGAAAAATAATGCAAAATTGAAGAATTCTAGCTTTTGAATGTAGCTAACAGAATATTAAAATGCTTGATCAAATGTTGTTGAGGTGCCAAAGGGCATATATATTTCCTGTATTCAGGAATATATTTCCTGAATAGAGATTACAAAGTGTTCCAGGTTTCCTTTTGATTAATTGCTTTCTTTTCTTGAGGTTTTTAAGAGTTTTGCTGCCATTGTGGAACTATCTTATAAACTGTCTTTCTTCACTAAACAACTAAGGGTTAATTATTATAAATGCAATGTGAAATCCATTGTATTTATCCATTGTTTATATTTCTTGCAAAATAGTATAAAGACTTTATACATAAAGACAAATCTTTAAAACTGCTTCAGGCTCCAAATTAAAAATTATTCCCATTTGTGTTGATTACCAAGGGACATTTGGAGAAACCCCAGTGATCACAGGATATTTCCATATAGCCTGTCACGTTAAGGTGAAAAATTCGCAAGGACAGTCTCACCATCTGTCATCAACTCGCTTCGGTGACACAGAGGACTGGTCTGAAATGGCCAACAGGCCTCATGCATAACAAAGCCCTTGCACTTTTTCATTGTTTATATTTTGACCTGGGCAGATAATCCTTCAGAAAGGGGGGTTGTGTTTTGCTACTTCTTTTTTTTTTTCTTACACGGTGACCATTTCAATGCTGTCGTTTAAAGAGAAATCATCCATCCATCTAGAAAATAAACTTCAAGAACTGCCTCTGTGTTACTATTCTGCCTAAACAACTACATTGCAGACTGAGGGCATTCTATTAACAGCACCGTGTTTTATGAAAGCTAGTAAGAACCTGCTTTTCTAAACTACGGGGCTTTTTGTGAGTGACATAGTCACTTCATTTAGACTGTAGAACTAGGTGGTTGTGAATGCTTAATACACCGTCAAGGTTTGTTGCTAACAGTCTTTCATTAAATGGATAATTTAAAAGCAGACAGCAATCTAGAAAAGAAAAAAATAGCACCTTTCTGCAGTTTGACAAAGCCATGTTAGCCTGTTTGTATAGTCACTCATATAACAAGGACCATTTCTCATAGCAGAAGTTAAAGATAAACTGTTCTTACCGTGATGTCAAGCACCACTTAAGACTTGCAAATACAGTTTCCTTATACAATAGGTGCCTTTCCAGCCTATCAGGTTTGTAGCTGACACACTTACAACATTGGATAAAGGAATTAAGAAAAAAAGTTGGAAAAATAAACTTCTGGGAAATGTTTTTGTCCTGTCAGTTATCTACCTCAATGACTAGAAAATAAAAGACTAATAGAACATTCACCCAGAGCTCTGTCTGCCTGGAAGTCCAACAGCTAACAAAATTGTCAGAAACAAGTGAATGGATGAAAGGAAGAATGAATGAATATATGACGGGGACATCCCTTCTGTCAGTAAAACGGGATCCCGACAGGATCCTTGAGGTGTTATTTCATCTTCAACACACACAATATTCACATTTATAGGAGGAAGTCTTTATTCAAGGCACAGGCAAGCCTTCAAACAATGCATTGTACATATATAGACTTATTCCTCTTATAATTGGGGAACATTTGTTATTTTTCAGTCCATCCTTATATTTTAGTAGTAAACCAGAGCTTTTAATTACAAATGAAGTCAATTCTTTCTTCTGCAAAGACAGGCTTCACTGATGCTGAAGAGAACTACACTAAATTCTGCAGGATAAATAAATCCCTTGAGGTCCACTTCTTCTCTCCCACCTGCATCATGCACAATATATCAGGAATATGGAATCACTTGAGCATGAGAGGGATTCCTTCTAGCTCCCCGCCTTGTCCTCTATTCCACTGAGCATGGCTGCCCATAAACATACAGCCATTTATTGTTCTATGACTGCCTTATGTTCTGAAGGGATTACATTTTTAATAAAATTTCAATACAGAAAATAGGATCTGGAAAACCCTGAGCAAGACAGACTGAGTACAAAACCCTGGTGGTCAGTGAATCCCTGAGTTCCTGCTTTCTCTTGAGCTGAGGACCTAGAAACAGAGAAAAAAATTCTTCTGATATAGATTCCCTCCTCTCTCAGACAAGATTAGAAATTGTTGGGCCATACAAAAACCAAACCCCCCGAAAGCCAGGTTTTGAGAGAGAATTTCCATGGAGCTTACAGCCATGTAGAGATGCCTGGGGTGACACTACGGATGCTGAAAGCTCTCACTGGGTTCCCCTTGCAGTATGAAATTAGCACTTATGTTTTGAAGATATAATCATGTTTTTTATATGCATATCCAACTTTTCAAATGAGCATGCCATTCACAAGAGAACAAATAAAAGAAGTTGCCACTTCCAAATGAAATTTCATCTCAACAACTTTGCTGTGTTGTAGGTGAACCCTTTCAAGTAGCGATGTGCCTCACACTGCTGCCTTCGAAGTTCCCAGACATCTTTTCCTGCATAATATTCACCATGCACAAGTCATCTTTACACATTTTTGAACTATAAATACAGCTTTATGTATTCCAGCCAAGTCAAAAGTAAATTCTTCAAGGTCCTTGGATACTACAGCTTTCTGGTAAATATTTGGGGGCAGTTCCAGATGATAAACCTAACAAGTGAAGGATTCTACTTCTCGGTGCATTTCTGTGAAAAGAAATAACAGAAGGAATTCAGGAATCTCTGGGTTTTATACATAAATAATATATGTTACTAAAAGCAGCCATCTTATACCATGGCTTGGTTTCAGAATGGAAGAATTAAAAGTTCAGAGCTGTTGTTTCAGATTGGATTAATCTCAGTGATAATACTGTATGAGTTGTGTTCTGGGACATCTTTTCCAGAAATAAAAAGAAATTGAAAACTGGGCTTCCAGGTACAAATGGTTGGGTCACACTGAGACTTAAAAGTTCCTAAGAAATGAAAGAGGCCAAGGTCTATGTTTTGGATCTGAGAGCAAATACTACAGCATGGCTCATATATGTCTGGCTAAACTCTCCCTGCTCACAACCAGGCAGTGTCCCTGCACTGCCTTTTTGGGATGGGTGTACCAAGCAATAGCAAACTCTCTGCAGAGGTCCCTTCCGTTCCCACAGCGAAAACCTGCTGAGTTCCTCCATCCTTTTCAGCAATCCTAGCTTCTTCCTGTAGCTCTCTCCTTCCACCTGGGGCTGGGCTTTGGCCAGGTCTGCTTCGCTCCCTGAACCTTGGCCAGGAGAAGACCCAAAAGCTTCCCCTGTCCTGGCTGATGGTCTGTTTTCACCAACAAGGATCAATTCATTTGTCTTTGTCACTTCTTTTCTGCCAAGGATTTTCCATTGTTTTAACCTAACCTTTTTTAATACCCAGGAAGAAGTAGTTTCTTTTTTCTTGGCCACTCTGTAGCAATGCACTCATTGTCCTACTGGTCTGAGTCACTTAGTGTTAATGATCTTTTAGGCAAAGCATTGCTGTAGTAACACTGGTCCAAGTGCACATCTAAGCAAGGCTTATGTAGTTTATAATAACATTAATAGACCAAATGTCACAGTTGGAAGAAAAAAACATTAGCCCTTCATTTCATCCAAAATTACAACCCTGTCTTCTATTGACATGCAGCTGTTTCTACGCAAGATTAGGAGGTGTGTCACCAGTGTTTGCTAGGCCAGGTTAGGACTTATATTAGCAGACTTTGCCAGAAAACGTATGACAGAGTAACACAGAATTTATAAAATCAGTCAGAATCCATATATTCTGTTTAGACAGAGTCCTAGTCTGTCAACACAGGTACTGCTTCCATCTGTCCTTGCATGCAAGGCAAAATTTGAAAGCAGCATCTGGTAATAGCCTGTAGCTGGAAGCCACTGGAGCATCCATCCAGAAAGGAAGGGAGTCCCCAGCATTTAAGCTACAAGACATCTGCAATGAAAGACAGGGATTTAAACTGTTGGTTGAAGCATTGATTAAAATGAGGGTGAAACATTCACATCTCTTTGCTGCAGTACTACCCAGTAACCTCTGTGACGAACACTGGAGCCTCCAGGGTTGATGGGAGCAGGGATATTTGTGATACACGGTTTGCCAGCAGCCCACCTCAGTGACAAAAGCTCAGGGATGTTAATTCTGGGAGAAGCACTGAGATTTGCCAAAACAAAGCTGGTAAAAACTACTCTTACTTCTGATACTGTGCTGACCCCTTAGTCCTCTTCATAGGAAGAATTTCTTCACTGAAAGTGTTGTCAAGCACTGGAAGAGGCTGCCCAGGGAGGTGGTGGAGTCACCATCCCTGGTCGTATTTAAAAGACGTGTAGATGACGTACTTAGGGATGTGGTCTAGTGGTGGACTTGGCCGTGCTAGGTTTACGGTTGGACTCGATGATCATAAAGGTCCTTTCCAACCTAAATGAGTCTGTGATTCTATGATTCTATAAGGACTGGTCACAGGTATACCCTGGGACCTTGCCTGCTGTTCCTTTAACCTCCCCTTGAGGTGTTCGGCATTCTCGGTACACACTGTTCAGGGTAGCTCCCTGCAGAACGCCTCATACCTTCCTTTGGACCCCTCAGGTAAAGACCCAAACATCAACATGGTTTAGATAACACTGCTCCCAGTCTCCAGGTAAGAGAAGAGCAGGGACCCATTCTGTCTCTCTATCCTAGGTTAGGGCACCTAGCGTTCAGAAAACAGATAATTCAACCTTGTCTTGTGGGGAAGGGACCACGTAAAGAAAAAGTATGTGAAAGCCATGCATATGGCATGCAAATCTTGATCACCAAACAACAGAAATTTGAGAAAAAACAGCAAGGTATAATTCAGTAGGTGTGTTGATGCTCTTGCAGTGTGCAGAAATCTGTTGTTTGACTTAATAATTTATTTATTCCAAGGGCAGTATTTGTCCCAAGAAGTTTTTCCTTTACATTTTGTTAATGAACATTAGTATGCATTTTCTGAAAACACAGCTAGAATCTGGCAAGCACCCTTTAAGCCCAAAGTAAAGACTGCACTTCAAAAATAAACTTTTACTTGGGGTTGGAAGGAAAAAAGAGTAATTTATAATATATTAAATATGTTTCCTCTTACTGTCATCTCTCTTGTTCATAGATTTGGTGTTTGTATGACCATGTCTTGAACAAATATTTCTATTGATGCTAAGCTAGGTATACTGTTTAAATTCTTTCCAATTTGAGCTTTTAAATTAAAATGTGAACTGCTAAAACAGTACAGAAGCTAAGAAATGCATGTTTCTGTGATACCTTAAAAACATAAAAATGCCAGATTTTACAAGCTAAATTTCCAATAAAGAAGATACTAATTTTAACTTTAGTCGAGTGCTCTGGTAAAAAAAATTAGGTAACGATGCTCCAATACATCAGGATCCAGATTAGTAAGTGTAAAAAGTACATCTTTCTAGGGCTACAAGTGCTGGGATGGCATATCATGTTAGCTCTTGTGACATCTGAAGCTGTGATTTCCATGCTTTAAAAAAAAATTAAAGGATTGATCCGGTTTACTATTTTCACTTAAGTATAGGTCTCGCTTTCCCTCTGCCTCATGCGTATAAACGCAAACAGTCCTATCACAAAACAATTGGCAGTTTTCATTGGCTTGTTAATACTGTATCCACATCTTTCTGCAACTTAGCAGCCTTTTGTCGTTTGTAATTCATTATAATTTGCTTTGCCAATTAAAATTTTTTCTGCTGTGTTATTTCTGTACGAAAGATACTTTTCAAAAAGCTGTTTAATTAATGGGGTTTTTTAATTGACTTTAGACCTGTCTGGTAAAGAACATATCTCCACTTCATGGGAACAATCATACAATAATATCTATATAAAATCTATGAAGATATTAAAGATCTAAAAGTTTCTATAGGTAACTTTTTATAAAAATCATTAATAAAGGCATCTGAATAATATAATTTCAAAAAATGCTACTGTTTTTCATGATCAGAAGAACAACAGCAGCAGAGTGATGTTTCAAAAGCATAAAATAAAATCTATAGCCAATAGTACATTTAGGAAGGCTGAAGGGAAAAGTACAGTACAAGAGAATTTGAAGAAATATGGAAGATATTTAATGATTCAAACACATATAGTTGGCGGAAGCTATGAGAAAGCACTATAAAAGTGGTTGCTTTATTTACCAGTCACTTTTCACCACTATTTCATTGCATCAGAGCCTTTCACGGCAATCCCAGGAATTTTGTGGCTAAAGAGATTTCAGTGTTTATGACAAGCAATTCTTTCTAAAGTACTCAGCAAGGACTAACAATTTTCTTTTGTGGTTTAAGCAAAGATAGATCTTCCATTTAACCTCTGAATCTGAGCTAAAACCTCTAGCCACTTCACGACTAGCAGTCAGAGGTGAAAATGTAGTGCTTGGCCCTGTCTCCAACAGAAGTAAACGGGAGCTTTGCCTTGGGAAGATGGCTGGGCTGTTATTGGCAAATCAGCATTTTGACCAGGGGCCGAATCCCTGGGTTGAACCTGAGAGGGTCACTGATAGAAGACAGACATGTAGGGTTTGGTCCCAGCAGTGTTTGACATGTGGATGATAGCAGTTGCAGACACATAAAGATACACTTGGATACATAGATGGACCTTCAAAGGCTCCATTCTGGGAAAGTAGATAACTGTACAAATATTGTGTCCCACAAAGACGTGAAAACACAGTACCTATATGTACAGTTAGCCAGGTACTCAATTATTATTTTTTTTGCAGCTCAGGAGTGAAAATAACAAATTCTGTAGGATTTTGGAAACTTCCCTCCATCCACTGGATAAATTCCAGTTATGGCGCATTTGCTGAATATATGAAAATACTTACAATCTGTTATTCACACTTTCAGTCAATTAAGCTATTTAAATGATTTGCTTTAATTTCATTCCCAAGCCTTCCAAATTCTGTTGTCTCATATTTGGTCCAAATAAAGACAGATACTTCATTTTTAAATATATTTCTTGCTCTCTAAACAGGACAAATGGTAACTCGTCCACATTTATTTGTAGCAAGAGTTGAAATGGAGAATTCTTCTAGGTAAACAGTGAATGAGAAGATTCTAATGTTTCAGTGTGCCATTAAATAACAATTATTTAATTTTCTTTCTTTCAAAAGGACTATTTTTGCTAAATTAATGTTTGATACTTATTCCCACCCAAGACTATCAACTGAATTATAACTTCCTGAAATGCTCCATGAAATTAGCTACTATTTCTAACTTTTTATCATACTGCCTTACCAAAAGAGATGGTGATTTTTTATTATTTCTGATTGCCTTTTTAAACATTTCCTGAAATTAAGTAGCAATTTTTTTTACCTACATTATCATATGGAATGGTGGCAAAACTCCTCAAAGGCATTTTAATGGAGGACATTGTATGCAGCCATAATTTCAGGTACTAATGTTAAAATAAGCTTATTTCTAAGCACTGAATATATATTTCTAAGTACTGTTCAAGCACAAATGTTATCTGTACTACAGAACAACATTGCTTCATCACGCTTGTAGAGTCTCACTTGCCTGTAACCTATGGAAAAGATGACTTGTGTATTGAAGGTTAGTATCATGCAAAAACACTCAGTCTTAAGATAATAGCATGACACTGGATGCTGATATACTGGTTTTTAAGACCTTCCTGTTATGGTTCATCACATTCAAGCAGTGTTTGTGGCTACACTTGCTTATGCTTGTCCAATATCACTGGACTATTGTGGTTGGTACAATGACAATGCTACATATCATACATATCATTTTAAAAATGAGATAATCATAAGGCTCAGGTTCGTGTAAAATCAAACCTGACCATACCACACAGGAACATTCTAAAAATATTTCTGAACATAAAAATAGAAATGAAAATGCCAAACAAAAATTGCAAGCTGTCTCCATAAGACCGTAAACACTTTGTAAACATGGATTTTCTTACAGGAGAGGAAAGGAGCAATTTCAAGGAAGAAGTAGATATGTGCATCAGGCAGGACAGATGGGATTGGATCTTGCCTCAAGGTTAAGAAAGCAACTCAGAGAAAGGGGAGCATAAGGATGGCTTCCTAGGAGAAGATCATCACAGTACTTTGTGGGACAGATCAGACTTCTCCTTCCAGAACTAACTGTTGGCATTCACCCAAATACTGAATAAGAGCCCTGGAAATGAAGAAGGTGCAGAACTTTGAGAAGTTTAACGTCAGATCTGATAGAACAAGGTTACCAGGGCTTCTCTTCATCACTTTAAACCTCATAAAGTGTGTTGCAGAGGGATTTTTGTAGTTTCTTCCATTCCTCACAAAGCTACATCTATAGGAACCTATATCGTTAAAATTTTCTCAACACTTACTATTGTTAGTAAAGATCCAGCCCAAGGAGCATTTCCAAGACTCTCAAGTTAATCAAGCAGGACCTAGGTACAGGTTCAGGCACAGTTCATCTTTTTCTGTAGTGTTGGGTTGTTATTTCTCTCCCTGTTACCTGGCAGCTGCCAGTCTGGGTGCAGCTGCCACATCCTTTGGAGTTTTGAGTGCCCAGATTCCAAAATATCCTGTGGACTCCTGTGCAGAAGTCAAAAGCATCCAGTGGAAACCTCCTTTCTTGAGATATCAGATTATTCACTGTGAAGAGCAAAGCAACTCTCACTCCTTGCATCAACTGAGTCTTTCCTTGTGTATCCAAAGGAAAAATCTTATCCAACTGGATTATGCATGCCTCAGAAAGCAACAAAAATATCAGAGTAAAATATTCTCTGGAAGTTCTGAAATAACAGAGGGATACAGCTGATGTAGCATCTAGTGTCTGCTTTCCAGTGAGTAAAGGAGATTAATTGTAAGAGAAAAGTGAACCATATTATGAAAAGCTGCAGAGTGGGTCCGTAGCTCTTTGCCTTCACTTCTAAGACATGCCCCAGAGTGTGTTATATTTTTGTGGATGTTTTCCACACTGAACCCACATGAGGGAGGAAACACCCTGCCATGAAACTCTATCAACTTCTCTTCCTCCTGCACTGGACCCCTCACATCAGACACTCCTGCAGCTGCCTGTGGACAACATTTCCCTTTCAGCAAACTCACATCCCTCTCAGTCATGTGTTCCCCCACTCATCACCTTCATCCTGGCTGTCACAGGAGTTGCTCCCTCAGGCTGTGACAGGGAGAGGGTTTGGCAGTCACCTCCCTGAAAGATGCTTTCCAGGACCAGCGGGTTGAGAGCTGGTGACTCCATGCCGTGCTTTAAAGGGAGGATGAGAACTACTGGACCTTGCCCAGGAAGCCTGTGGTATTCCCCTTCCTAGATGTTTGCCTGCAGAAGAAAGCTTTTCCAATCAAAAGGGAGGTGAAATAGGGCATCTTTATTATTCTTTTATAAAGCTACTAAAGATCCCAACACAATGGTACCAGGATGCACTTTGAATTAAATAAAGCATTCGCCTCTTAATCAATACGGGACTATATGCCTTGACTTTCACTAGAAAGCCTAACAATGTCAACAAAAGAACACTGAAACAGAGTCTGAATAATTCTTCTAACAACTCAAAATAACTGTATCTAGTTGCACAGGAGACAATTAAATACAAGCCCTCTCATGTCAGAAAGGCAAATGGCTGGTCCAAAAAGATAGCTTTAAACGTACTACTTATTTTCAGTAACATCCCACAAATCCATGTCCCAGTATTTTATTACTTAAGTAGAGGAAAGGCTCAGGCACTATAATATAATTCTCTTTTTATTACTTTCCCATGTGAAATTGTAGGACGTTACAGGAGTTTGAACAATTATGTAGAGTAGGGTTATTCATCCCTACATGTTTTTCCTCCTTAAAAGTGGATAAGTCCTTTCCAAAAATTGGTTCCTAAGCATAAAATGCCTTGAGCAGCTTTAATTTCAGGAAAGAGCAATAAATCACGTTAATACAAGAAGCGATATTTGATTACTTTGCATTACCCAGTAGCCCCTTTACAATTATAATCCTTTACATTCTTATCAATGAATACATCACTCCTAACTCTAATCCCTCAATCACCCTCTCTCTCATCTGCGCTCCTACTGTTTGGTAACAAACCTCCTACTATTATTTAATATTAAGTTATATAGCACATATGTGATGGTGATAGCCATGTGATAAATTGCATTTATCATGCATCTTTTAATGCAGTTGCATTAATCATGTCTCTCCTTCACTCTGCCCACTAATCCATCTCTGTCCAAGACTGCTCAGTCCCATCCAAACCTTTAAGGAGATTTGAACATGCACCATTAAAAATGGTACCCTTTTCTAAACATGGAGTTGCATCACAGGAATCACATTGTCCCAAAACTCAGCACAAATAACTTTAAGTCTACAAAGGGTTTAAGGGTACGTTATCTCATGAACCATGAGACTCCTTGAGGCTAAAAGTGAGAGATTTATATTTTCTGTTGTTACAAGGCACCCCATTTTTAGCCCAAGGTTGTTATCCGTGATCCTGGACATTAAAACTGAAACATTTGATGTTTATAAAACTGGTGTTTCCACAGGTCTTTAAAATGTCCTAGCTGCAGTTTTCATTCCCTTCTAGCCCTCTGAAGATGGACATCTAATACTGAATTAAGAAATGTTGACCTTAGAAGCCACAGGAATGCAAAAGAAGGAACTGAAAAGCATTTTAGAACTCTCTAGAACATTTTAAAATAAGATATCTATGAATTATTTGTTCCATATGCTGTCTGTGTAATGGTACAGGGCAGCATCCACTGGAGACAAGCTGTCACATCCCTGTTGATCTGCCTTTGTTGACTTTATTCCACACCATTAAGTGCTCTCTTTTGCCTTAAATCTAATTCTTAAACATTTAACCAGAACTTAAACTCATTTTTTTAAAAATATTAAAGTCTTTTCAGAAAAAGTTACTGAAGTTGAAAGTGTTCTATAAATCTATACCAGCATCACCAAACTGTTATAGGATAAATTGGGTTGGGAAAGCAAGGAGAAAGAACTGGTCAAGAACCAGAAAAAATGTTGAACACTTTGTCCCAAAATAAAAAGAAATGTTTTAGTTTACCCAATTAAAAAACTTTATATTAGGAAAGTCCTTTCAAATATATTTTTAAGTCACAAAAATATTCAAAACAAAAAATTATGTATTTATGACACAAATATTATTGATGAACCCCAAGTCATTTTCCACATTTTTTTTAATGACTCAGACACCTAGAATATCATTAGTCACAGCAGCTGGGAATGCTTATGTCATTAGAACTAAACATATGGGCAAGTGTTTTGTTGGATCAGGATTTATATATTCTGTGGATCTGTATAGTTAAATTATTTTTTTTTAGGCATTCATACAGACATAGCTGAAAGGCTGTTCTTGAAATCTTGTCTGTAACAGAATCAAGACATAACAGAATACTGTGCTCTTGTTGAAGCTATTATTTTTGTCCCAAACCCGATGCTGCTGGGGCAGACATTGGGATAGCTGCTCTGACCACTCCTCACTGATTTGGTCCCACTTGCTATTCTCTCCTCCTCCCCGATTTCTCTTCCTTCCCATTTTCTCTTCCTCTCCTCTTGTGCGCTCTTTCTCTGTTTTTGTCCCTGTGGCTCCCCAGTGAAGTACTTACTTTTGAGTGGTGGGATTGAAAACCAGACACCGGTCAGCTACTAAAGCTCCTTGCCCTCACCCTCTTCCTTTCTGTCATCATTATCAACTAAAGACAAGAACTTATTAACTCTTTTGGGTGTAGATTCATGGGGAAAAGGAGATTAAGGGGGCTGTAGCCATGTTATTGGTACTGCCTCATACCCGTACCCAGAGGAGCAATGGCATTGCTCCCCTGGCCTTGCCTCTTGTCCTCCTCTTAACCCTCCTGCTACTTTCCCTTGCTGTCACAGGAAATAACATCCCAGTTTTTGGAAGAATCTCATCTTCCTAAGTATTGAGGGTTTTTTTCACTGTAGTCAGGTCAATTTTCCTCATTTTTGTCCACAAACATGAACAAGGAATCCAAGTGAGATCTTATTTGCATAAAATAGGGCAGGAGTTTAGAAGCAGTTTGCTGCCATTTCCTTCTTTCCTGTGGCTTTACTGGACCCAGTCCACAATGTTCCAATTTTTCCCTTCAGTGAGCCAAAAAACACTTAAAGTTTTCCAGATTTCCCTTCTAATCCCTGATCACTTCCATATCTCACCATAGGTTCCTCCCCTGTTCTATCAAACAGTGACTCTAGCTTCTGCATTGGAAAAATTCTCACTCCATGGCATGTCAGTCAACCACAGAAAATGACTTTTCAGGTCAAGGAAACATTGACCTTAAGGCATTTACATGTGTCAGGAAGAGACTTGGGCTTCTTCATCTCCTCATTACCAAAGTACTTTTCCATTGCAAACTTCTCACACATGTTCATTTCCAACTTCTGTCATGTCCACTTCCACCCCCCCTTACATCAATTGTGGGTGGTAATTCAGCTTATTTAAATCACATTTCTACTGTGTCTCAGAACCGCAAAATCTGACTACCCAGATACAATTCCCATTAGGATCACATTTATTGCTCACTTCTGTTTCTAGAAACTCAGCTAATCTTTACCTACAGATACTCAACAACTGGTCCTGATGGTCTTATGCCTGTTAGGTCAGGCTGCATCTTGCCGTCAGATCTAGTTAACGTACCAGGCTGTCTCAGCAAAATTAAAGCATGAGGCAAAGAGTGGAAAGAGAATTCAGTGGCAGAGTTGAGGCCAGGGAGTTACAGGAGACCATTGAAAAAGTGTTCATTTGAACCCTAACCTTTCCAAGCTCTGAAATCCATGCTAAACCCATCTGGAACTAAATATGGAGTGATTCAAATAATACTGCTGGTCAATCACTTTCCAGCAGCTGAAAGTACTGACTTTCTGCTCATCAAGGACTCCCAACAAAAGGAGATAGGAAATTGGAAAAAAGAAAAAAGAAAAAGAAACCGAAAATATTGATAAATCAAAGACACTTACCCTCTTCTCTAAAGCACAACAGAATTAGCTGTTGTCCTCCTACATTATGGCCACTCACAGCCTTAATCATGTGAAATCACTTCAAAAAGAATTAACAGATTTAACTAACTATAAAAAAGCTTCAAAGCTTTACCAACAGCAGGAGACCTTCTCTTTAATTGGGAGCATATCTCTGAGCAAACCTACAAGTATTCAAAAAAAAAAAAAAGATTTTCAAACTGCCTAAATATCAAAATGATTGAATTAGAATTACTATATTCACATTGTCCATTGTTTTGAGGCTAAAAAACCTAGTCCAAGCTTTATACTCCATTCATTATTGCTATGCTTCTGAACTGAAGCGGTGTCTAAGATCCCGCTCACAGAACCAGACCCTTCTCTTTTTAACAGTAAAAATATCTCTGTCCCAAAAATCTTGCAGAGTAAGCCAGGAGACAACAACTAGATAAAGGCAGAGAAATGGGAGAGCATATGGAAACAGTCAGCATGACAAGTGGCAGCCTCAGTTTTGGCTCCACTCTCACCATTTGCAAACCCTGGAGAATTATCAATACTTTCTCCTTTTCATCTATCAGTCTATCTTTGTAGCAATAACAGGAGGTATTATTAACAGGTTAGTATCCTCTGCTTGCCTGAATTTATCATCCAGGGATGAGAAAGAGACAATGCCAGTATGAACACCATGTCATTGTCTTCATAAAAAAAAAAAAAAAAAAAGGTTGATAATTCCCAGGAGAGAAACCAAGAGTAGAGATAAAAACAAATGGAGATCAATTTTTATGTGGAACAAAAGATTGATTCCTGCAATTACAAGAAGTGTGAACTTTATTGAAAGAGCACTCCAGTTGAATATATTTTAAATGGTCTCTAATACAAAGTGTAAACTAACACACAAATGAAAGCAGTTTCATTGTACTTAAATAAATAGCTCTTCCTTCATTCTTTAAGTCAACTGGATTTCAAGTTACCTTAAGGAGCTTGGAATTAGGAACCACCAATGTTTTAGAGCTATAGGCTTACCTAGTTATACTAGAACAAATCAAATGTATGTGGATGAAAATGCACATAGATAAATCCTATGAGGATCCAAGAACAATACAGGATTTTTCAAGCAATACAACCTCAACCTCTGTTGGTATGAAATATTCTTTTTCTATGTGAAATGTATCACAGGAAAATAAATCATCAGGAAAATAAAGACTTGTTCTGTGTAGCAATTACAGTGAAACCCGTTTAATGAGATTTCACAGCACGAAGAAAAGTTACCCCATTCCACTTCAGTCAAAACATGCCAGCCAATCATGAAAAGCTATTAAAGAAGATGAAGATCAGGTCTTTTTGTCCCACTACATCTCTGAAAGCTGACATTCCTTTCTCTTCCATTTTTGGGAGCAGAAAGAGAAATTAGAGGCACCTAACTCTGCATAAAATTGAGTTGAAAATTATATCTTCATTAAAAAATGAAAACCTTAGAAATTTCTGGGAATTTGCAAAATAGAAAACAGGGAAATACTGTTATGATTATGTTATTGTTAGCAGCACTTTTAATCATAGTTTCATTAATATATTAGCAATGTGGCTTCCAGTTTCCAAAGTGAGAGGATTCTAACCTCCCCTTCAGGCAACTATTGAGGAAAAATAATTAAATGTAAATAAATCAGTAATGTAAAAGGATTTTGTCTTGACTTGAGTAAGGACACTGTGAATTTTTCTCTCTCTTTTTTTTCCTAATTAAGGATTCATATCACCTGTAAGAGTAGCCCCAATTAAGTTTTACCTAACCTTAGCACAAGTAGCACCACTGACTACAGTTGGGACTGAAGTGGGTGGCATTATTCATGTGTTTAAAATTAAAAATATCATTAGTTTTTTCAGTCAGGCTGGCTGCGTTGTGACTATCTACACTAGCAGCCTGAGTTTGGGTCATTACTAACTGTCCGCCTTGGTTAAGTAATGGTGGAGGAAACTGCACATTCCTCAGCTCAACTACGTGCAAATGCTTTCATTCTCTCCAGTTCTGGAAAAAAAACGTGAGACCCTTTGATAAGTGAAATCAAAGCCACCACTTCAATAGCTAGTTTCATATTTGGACCTCTGAAGCAAGGAAAGTGTGAGGAGGTAGCAGTCAGCTATCTTTAGGCACAGTTTCCCAAATCTTGCCTTTCACCTGTCGTTTCTGCTTGCGCATGTGCCCTTATCAGGACAGTGGGTGAGTCACTCAAATTCAAAAGGACAAAACCAAGGACAAACTATCGCTGTGCTCTTGCTCACTCCGCGCAGCCCCATGGGACTGGTGCATCATGGCAGGGGAAGCGATGACAACAACCTCTCTGGAGCACCTCCAAGGACCACCACAGTCCTGTCCCAGCCCTCTGTGGCACAGTTTAGCTTAATCCTTCAGTTTTAAAGCGTGCTTTGACCTTTGGAGGACAGCAGGTGAATCTCTGTGACTGTTACAGGGATTTGGAAATCTAAATTATCCACACTTGAAAAACACTTGAAACTTTGTTTCAAGCACAGAGGTGCTTCTGGTTATGCTTCTGAGATGCCCACATGAGAGCAATTTATTGCATAATGTGGATAAATGTCATTTTCAGACTGGTTCCAGGTGAGGAACATATTCCTTGCTTTCAGCTCTGCACCATGCACAGTGCCTCCTGCCTTAACACTGCTTCATCTTTACCACCGCATAAAAATACAACATATCAGCTGTGCAGCTGTATCCAGGCATCCTAAGTGACAGCCCAGCAGGAAGAACAGCCTTTATTTGTCACCTAAAGTTAATGGCGTAAATTCAGAGACCCCCTCCTTCCTGCCTTTCTCCTACAAAGAGGACTCAAGGCGCTGATTAATATGCAGCCCTATTAACTCTAGTGGCTCTAAGGAGGTGGTGACTGAAGGGGAAAATTAATGACCTCCTGTCCAGGACTTGCCCATTATTTGAGAGGTGAAATAAAAAACACTGTCTGAAAGGAAGCAGAATTATTAAATATTTCATTGTAAACTGGTACAGTAAACACTTGCCAGAAATGGCAGCTTTGATAAAATTCGATTTTCACTCCTCTTGTTTAATTCATCTTTATTTGGTAGTGTCTCAGCCACATTGTTGCTTCTTTTACCCTCGTCACTCAAACCTCAAGCAGAGAAAATCTACATTTTTGTCCATGCTCTAGAAGATTTTTGGTAATGTTGCATCAACCATGAAATAAAAGAAATGCTAGCTGAATAATATCTATCACTGAATAATATCTATCTAAAAAGCACTCCAAAACAAGAACCTCCAAAGAAAAAAAAAAAAAAAAAAACAAACCAAAAACAAAACTAAAGAGCAACCCCCCAAATACCCACCTCACCTTCTAAACCATATGCTGCAGGCCATGAAATCACAACAACCACATCTAATCACTTGTTAGGAAAGCAGGACTTAGAAAAAGGAATTTTGACTCTTGGCTTATTCCTGAACCCTCCCATTGTTCTGCAGCAGAGTGGGTACCTGCATATACAAATAGAGAGCTAGGGAAAAAAAAAAAAAAAAAAAAAAAAAAAAAAAAAACAAACAACACCAAACAAAAAAGGAAAGAGGACACTGACATTTTAACTAATGTTATGAGCAATGGTAAATCTTGGATGTCTGGGATGGCAAGCACATGTCGCTATAACTCCTTAACTCCTTTACAGTATTCTTAAAACAGCATATACTTAGCATCTTTGATTTGATGCTTGATGCTTTTCTTTAGCTCTCATGTAAAACGTAGAGGCCAAATACGCTGCCCATCTGTAGCAGCCATAGATTCAGCATGTTCTTCTTTCTAGATTTCCACCAAACATAAACTTAATCTAACTTTCTTCTTTAGTCTGTCCCTGTCTGAAGAGTGCTCAAAACCCAAAGATTAAAAGAAATTTGCATGGAATATTTTCTTACTAAATGGCCTGCCTTCTTCTAATTGCAATATCAAACCCTCCTCCTTCCTCTGCACTCAACATTGTGATTGTCTGACTGTCTGAAACACTGATTACCCGTTCTCATACAGTGAGATGTCAGAAATAACTTCACAGAAATACAGGAGAGAGTTACAGCCCCTTACTCATTTTTCTCCATACGTTATGATGCAAAGCAAAGTCAGGTTTGCCTCCATTTAAAGTTAAATCTCTCTTCCTTTCACACACTTAGCTTAGTTCTGTTCATCCTACTTGTTCCCCTGTTGCACACTTCCACTGGTCCTTCTTCACTAAACTGTGTTTTTCACTTTTGTTCTATATTCCACAGGTTACATTCATTTACCATCTTTCCCTTTTCAAGTCTCGCATCCTGCGTTTGCCTAGGAGTAGTGTATTTAGGCTACTCATTCACTCCTTTTGGTAGACAAACACACTGTCTTTCTACTTCCATAGCAGACTTCAGATAAGACTTCAAATAAGTCTTTCAGGTTTAATAAATACCCGAAGCAGAACATCCCCTGTTTCATAAGGATTCCTCTGCACTATAATTGATTGACTTGAAATAATTAGCACATTTGAAACTTGGAATAGACATTTCTTCTATGAACTTCTCTGGGAATAAATCACATTCACTATATAGCCACAATAACTTTTACATACAACTAAGCAACCTCTAGCTACCTGGCAATTAATTGACTTGCAACAGAAAACTAATATACTTCTACACTAAAAATGCTCTTCCATCCTTACCTCAACTCCACCTCATGTCAGGATTCAGCTGTGTGGGATATCGCCAAATCATTGCAACTTCCACATTACAGTTGCGCTAGGAAAAAACTTTACGTTTGCTGTTAACTCACTTTGCAATTTCAGTTGGCAAGTACACAAAGCAGCACGATTGGGACGGAATATCATGAATTATCCTTGGTTTAGGCCAGTCTACTTTTGCTTTTCTTGAAATCTCAATTTATTTTGCTTCATCCTGAAATAATGAAATTAAGGGAGAAGTAAGCATATGTAATAATTCAATGGTGCTAAGCTTTAAAAATATCAAATACAAAACACTTAATAAAATAATTGTTTTGAGTCAGATAGGTATTTTGGGACTAGCTTCAAATATGACGTCTATGATCAGTCTTCATTTACGTGTTTACTTAGGCTCCCAGGTAATAATAAAGCAATTTAAATATGATGATGTATGTAGCTCTAGTGATAATGATTGCCTTGGTGCATTTTAAAGAACTGCAACATGAGTCTCTAAATCCTTGTATTTTTCTTCCAATCCTTTTATTAATGAAGGGAAATATAAAAGCTCAACTAACACACAAAGGCATTCTTCTTATACATTCCTGTAATATCCTATTTTCATAACAAACGATTCATTTTCTCTCTTTCCTGCTTTAGCTAACAAGATTTGCTGGTGAGCTGAGTTCTCTCCACCAGTTTTACACTGGTGTAACTCCTTGAACTGTGGTGTAAGGAGAATCTGCTTTGACAAGTTTTAATGTTGCATGTAAAAGGAAATGTCTGAGAGAGGGAGATGCTCTCATTTCTAATGCATGTTTCATTATGTAGTCTAAACCTGTTAATGCTAGCAAATCCAGATTGCCCCATGGTAACCAAGAGAAGGGTTTGTGAAGAACACCATGGACTCTACAGAGCAGAAATGCCTTTTCTGTGTCTGCTGGGGGCTGCAATGATCAGCTGTTTCTGGCTTGGTCACCTTATTCTTAACTGGATAATTTACAGAGAACACAAAGATTATTCAAATATCCTGACAACCAAGACAGAGTCAAAATTAGCTCTGCTTTTCAAATTCATTTCTTCTTCTCAGGGTTAGAAATTCCCTTAGCCTTTCCTCTGTTAAGGAAAATTTTATTCAGGTTCAGAAAGAGAGCTCTCAGTGAAGACCTATTCACTGTTCTTTTACTGTGATGCAGTTAAGCAACCATCTGCCCATCCTCTATTACTCATTTAATTTATACAGCACAGTACATTTACTTATATCTTTTCTGTCTGAATAGTTTTCATTTTAATATCATTATAACCTTATTTTTGCCAGTCATGAATTCAGTCTCAGCTGGAAAGAATGCACTTTCCTCTCACATTGCCTGCTATTTTCCCCATTTCACTTTTCTGTCAACGCTATGTTAGTAACACACGAAACAGGATATATTATTAGAATTAAATAACAACATTTTAACATTTGTTTCACTATTACCTAAATGTTAGGTACATCCTAGAATTCAGCTGGTAATATACATCACCTGCAGAGTCACACATTTTCTAAATATTTAAAGGAGAAAGTATTGCTTGCCTTTTAAAGCGTTTTTTTTGTTTTTTTTTTTTTTTTACCTGTGTGATTTACACTTTATATAATTATTGGGTTTTGTTTTGTATTTTTTTAATCTGATGTTTTTTTATTTCCTTTTAAAACCAATATCTCCATGTCACTCTACTTAGCAGCTGTATTCAGTCATAAAAGGGCCACTTGGTATCAGAAAACTCATACATATTTGCCTAATAATGCCTTTTAAGTAATCTGCCCCTTTGTTAATGGCTTTTTTTTTAACCAGCCATACACTAGGAATCAAAATTAGCATCTAAATGAGGATGTTTTAAACACATGCCTAGGGGTTGCAGTTTTCACCTTATTTTTTTTTAATAGTTTGCCATGTTAAATTATGTAAAATAGAAATGGTTTTTTAGTTTTTAATGAGCTAATGTAGACCTATCAACCCTCTCTCCCTCCTCCCCCCACTCTTCTGCTTAAAGAGTCCACAAACTGTTTTGCAGGTATGAAAAATGGCCATGAAAGAGAAAACCCAGTCTCAGCAGGCAGAACAGATCCCTTCCTCCCCAGCAGCAACAGCACCACTGCAGGAAGGCACATTTGTTTGAAGTCCTTACTGAACCGGCCCCGTTCCCTATTAATCGCTTACAATACATGAAAAGAAGCAACTATTTTTATATTTAATTTCAGGAGAAGAGACTTTATTACGACTCCTTTTAAATTGGCTTTCCATTTAATTATGGGGAAAGATTAAAACGAACTAACTATGTGTGCTGTGGCATGGCCAAATGATGATTGGAAAGAGGAAGGAGAGATGCTCACCATCTGTGAGGGTAACGTTTGGAGGGAGCAAACAGCAAAGCGGGAGGAATTACAGGGTGATAATCTGGTGTCATCAGGTGAGATAGTTCATAGCAGCACGGCCGGCCGCTCATGGGGAGCAGGGAAAGGGTTAGGGGCTAGTGGAGAGGGGATGGAGCTCCCTTTCCTGGGAACATCTACAGGTATCACCCAGCTCTGAGGGTGGGTCGCTTCTGCAGGACAAAGGGGTTCAACTGCAGTATGGGAGGGGGCGTAATCTAAAAAGGATCCAGACTTGTTAACCAGACAACCCAGAAACACCACCGCTGGAATCCAACACAAAACAAAACTCTAAAATTAACGGTAACTGCTGATATGCGGGGCCTGTAATTAAGCTTTTGTATAACACTGCTGCATTTAACTACTCTTGTTTTCCCCTTGACTCCTCCAGTTTACCGAAAAACCTTCAGTGGTGTCACATGCAAAACCAAAACACATTCCTGAAAGTGAGTCAGCAATAAAATGTCTCTCTGTTGTTGTTATTGTTTTAATCCTAATCCACTTGAAGATGATTCGACAGAAGAATCGCATCCCTCGGCCTGCTGACAACACTTCTCCTAATGCAGCCCAGGACACCATTAGCCATTTTTGCCACACATTGATGTGTGAGTGTATTGCTGGCTCACGTTCAACTTGGTGTCCACCAGGACCTCCAGGGACTTCTCTGCAAAACTCTTTTCCAGATGAGGTTGCTCCTTCCCAGATGCAGGACTTTGCATTTCCCCTTGGGGAACTTCACAAGGTTCCTGTCAGCCATGTTCTCCAGCCTGCCAAGGTCCCTCTGGACGGCAGCGTGACCCTCTGGTATATCAGCCACTTCTCCCAGTTTGTTGTTTTCAGCAAGCTTGCTGAGGGTCCACCCTGCCCCATCACCCAGATCATTAATGAAGGTACTGAACAGGACTTGATCCAGTATTGACCTCTAGGGTACACTGCTGGTTACTAGACTCCAAAATTTCATCCCACTGATGAAGTCCTCCAGACCCAGCTGTTCAGTCAGTTTTCAGTCCACCTCACTGCTCATCCAGCCTATGCTTCATCAGCTTCTCTATGATGATCTTACGGGAGACAATGTTGAAAGCCTTACTGAAGTAAGACAATATCCACAGTTCTCATCTCCTCTACCAAGCCAGTTATTTCATCATAGAAGATTATCAGATTGGTCAAGCATGATTTCTCCTTGGTCAATCAATGTTGACTACTCCTGATGATTTCCCTGTCCTCCATGTGCGTGGAGACGGTTTCCAGGATTTGTTCTGTCACCTCCCCGGGGATCAAGATGAGTCTGACAGGCCTGTAGCTCGCTGGGTCCATCCTCTTGCCCTTCTTGAAGACAGGAGTGACATTTGCTTTCCTCCAGTCCTCAGAAACTTCTCCATGAAGTTGGAAGATAAACAAGAGTGGCCTTACAATGACATCAACCAGTTCCCTCAGTATTCATGTGTACATCCCATCAGGGCCCATGAACTTAAGTATGTTTGGTTTGCTTAAGTATTCGCTGACCCGATTCTCTTCCTCCAAGGGTACATTGATTATTATGAGCTATAAATAACACCAACACTTTACTACAGAAAAAATTAGATGTAAAGGTGCATCTGCTCCCTATCTTCCCTTGCAATTCCATAAGCTTTTCTCGTAAACACTGATTTCCAAACTATTGTTCATGACCTCCCATCAGACTTCTGGTCACATGATTCACTGCAGCAAGTGACTGATTTATTTTTCTCTGCTTCTTCCTGCAGTCCCTTTGGACTATCCCACGGACATTGGTGTTCTTTTCTTCAGTTTTTTTGATTCTTTACTCTGTGTCTGGCACCTCTGATGTGATCCTAAATCTTTTCAGACTGAGGGGAAGTGTTCTGGTTCTGGTGTCCACAAAAGACTGCCATAACTGAAAGGGGTAAGGTTTGTAACCCACCAGAGAGCTAGAGTCAAGTTTTCAACCAAAATAAAAACAAACCTTGAAACTCACCTAATGGCCTCATAATAAAAAACAGAGATCTCATGGTAGCATCTGGTGACAAAGGAACATATATTTCTATTAAGAAATCAAACAGGGACTAGGAGAGCAGAAAGAGAGTAAGGGAACAAAAAATCTCTCAGTTTACTGGTGAGAAGGGACCACTAGCTCATAGTCACCTCATTTGCAAGCATTCTCTCAAGCATAAACTAAGGTCAAAAGACCTACTTTATAAATAAAACATTCAACAAAATATAACTAAAGAAACCCTTTTCAGGTTTGATTGAATCAGTCATATTTCAGGAGATACCATATGGATATGTCTTTTCCTCTTTGTCATTATTTTTCTGCACTTGTTCAAAATACGCTCTTTCTATGAAGGGTCTAGTGGTGTAAGATGTAGTTATTTAAGATATCACCTTATGTACTGTCATAAACATGGATAGAAGGGTCCGTGTCCTTCTTCATTTAGAAAAGCAAGTAGAGGAGTAGTCTCTGCTGTAGAAATTAGGGCCTGTCCACCTCCAAGAGAAGATAAGTGGCAGAAGAGAGTTCTGTGGTTTCTGTTTCATACAGGGTTCAATTTTGCTGTGATATTTAGGGAAGGAGGGTGGAGAAAAGCTTTAGTTGTTTAATTTTATTTTTATAACTAATGGGAAGAATACCTAACATTTAAGGTGGGACAGTCTTCTTAACATGGCAGAAAACCAAAGAAGCCGATATATCAGAAGCTGACAACAAAATATAATTAGGTCATTAGTAAAACCACCTGTATAAATTCGAAGATTTGATACGTAGAGAGATTTTAATACACAGAGTAGGCCTTTAGTTGTCATTTCCAGAAGCTCTTGGGAGAAGCATATGAACATACAAGGATAACAGGACCCCATTGCCATTTTAAATTCATTTTTACCAAGATTTGGAGGGAGGCAATGAACTTCCAGATGTTATTCAGGGTATCTGAAGCATGGAGGAGTTGGATGTTAGATGTAATATGTCTGAAACAAAACTGATCTACAGGCTGTCAGGCAGGAAGCAACCACTAGTGACTCTAGCTGCGCTAGGGGTAGTTAAACCATGGTAACTAAGAGCAAGGGGCATAAGAGTTACTGTGCTGGTTCAGATAATAGGTTCAACAGTGTCCAGTAACAAGCATGTGGGAAAGGCATTAAGAACAGAACAGGCAGTAATATGTTCTCACTCTCACTTCCAGCAGTCTGCAACTTAGGCATTTCAGAGGCAAGAAAAGCTTTAAGTTCCTCTCTTGGTATCTGGACAATTTCCAAGTAGATAAAAATGATTTTAAAAAGTACAATTGGAGATAATGGAGGTGTTTCTCCTCATGCTATTGGAGACAGGCACCACTGATGCTGAAATGTGGGATGTCCTAGGTAGGCTTTGCCTAGAGACAGGGACAGGCAGGCATAGCCATTGGGGACCCAGTTATTTCACAGGAGCTCTCGCCTACATAGTCACTCTATCCTGACATGCAAACGATATCACAACAACAGCGTGTCAACGCAAGGAGCTATTCTGAAAGAACGGCAACAGAATATTTCACTTCACAATAGTTGTGGTTGCCAATCTTCCCACAGAGGAAAAAGCCTTAACAATTTCTTCATCAGGCACATAATTTATGAATAAATGATGTATTTCCGAAAGGCATCCATTCAATTGCAACATCTCAAAGCTAGAGAATCTGCTAACTCCCATGGTAAATTCTTGCGTTAGTTGGCTGTTTTCAATGTCTAGAAATTGACACTTTTTTGCAGTCTTCTCTAGTTCCACAAGTTCCCATTTTATTTTTATTGGCCTTTCCTTTTTTATCATCTTATGAGTAGAATAAAACAAGTAGGGTATCACAGGGCTAACCAAGAGGAACTGAAGTTTAACTCAGGAATAATCTCATTTAATTAGAGACATAATCACCTTAAGTATATGCCCTTCATTATGACAGTATCAAACAAGGCAGAATATTCCCTCAGAATTCACAACTTCTGTTGATAATCCTTTAAATTGATAAAAGTTTAAAAAATTGCTCATAGCTAAGTATTTGCTAAAGTAGAAATTTTTAAATTTTTCATTTAGATTCTTACCATATCTCTATTTTTAATTTCCTTTGGGTTTGCTTGTAATTTTTTTTCTCTTATTATCTGTCACATTTTAGAAATTGTGCCTACTTATTCCTTATGCTATGCTTTGACTTCATCTTACGTATTTCTAATAACTATTTTATGGTTAGTTTTTAATCATTCAGTTTTCTTTTCTCAAATCTCTGTTCTCTACATTTTCCTAGTTATAAATCCACTTTTCTTCTCTGTTCATTCCCTCAACTATATTTCTTTTGATTATTTTCCTCTTCATTTTTTTTTCACTTAGTATCTGATATTCATTCCATATATTATAAGCATAGGACAAAGTAAATGTATATTCATGGAAACTACTGCACTTACATCCATCCTTATACACCAGCCTAATGTTATGTACACGATGTAAAGAGTGTAAAGAAGCAAACTATAATAATCTCTGTATTTTCAAAGTTATTCACTTCACTAGTAATTCAGCTTTAGGGATGTGTAAGTGCTTACTAGATGTGCTGTGTGGCAGAGTAACAAAGCCTTTGTTATTTGCTCAGCAGAGCTAATTACATTTTCAAGGCCTGCTTTCTGACTGCTGGTGTTCCTCTGTATTTAAAAAAAAAAAGTCTTTCTAAGGGATTTTTTGCTTAAATTTAAGTATTTCATAGCATTCATATCTTTAATATTGGAAACTGGAAACAAAACACAAGTATTGTAACACCTTGTAAACAACATGGTCTAGAAAAAGTTTACTTTGATTCATCTACGGCTACACAGAGTGAAAGAGGTTGCAGTTCTGAAAAGCATCTTCATGTATCTTTTATACAGTTTAAAACTATTTCTAAATAGTTTTTTAAAAGTAACTGTAGATACAAGCTTACAACTTGTTGACACCATGTCATGGCTTCTTAACGGAACTGCTGAGCCCAGGGCTGCCATATTTCTGCCTAGGATTTACAAAAATTAAATATCTTCTATCCAGATCAAAATGGTAGATAGAAAAAAAAAGACTGCATCTAGGCAAACTCAGACAGATGGTAACGCTGGCTATAACTGGCCATGTTGCATGCCCTCAGTCCACTCCAACTGAGAAGTAAAACATGTCAGTTTAAACCACTTCCATCAAGGTTTAGATACCAGGGAAGCAGATGGACCTTCAGGATACCAGCAGCCTTGTTTATTGTCAGGCCTGGCTTTAGCAGTTCATTAAGCATATGCTTAGCTTCAGGCACAAGCACACAAGTGGTCCCATGGATTGCAGTGGGTCTATGTGTCCAACTTAAAATTAAGCATGTACTGAAATATTTTGTCCAACAAGGGTAGAATTATTGTTCTGTTTAAGGCTGCAGTGTGTGCAGACTGCTTAGTGAAATCTAAGCTTAAGCCTGCGGGTTAGCACATGCTTTGCTTAAGTATTTAAAAATATTTATGTAGTCACATAGATGTCAATCATTCCATTCATACACTTAGTGCTAAGCATGTGTGGAAATGGTTTCCTCCACCGGCCCTAGCGTATGATCCAACCCAAGTTGCACCACCAGTAAGCACTGTGGTCTCAATTTACCTGCTCAGTGCTAAGAGCTCACAGAAGTAGTTTAGAGTTCATGGTTGTATATAAACAAAAACAAATCAAAAACAAAATGTATTGAGGAGTCTTCCAACCACATGGAAATCTGGCCGATGCCAGGACCTGCATAGCACTTTTTATTAACCCAACTAACGTTCTAAAGACATCCGACCTACAACACACCTGTGAGGTATGTATCACATCCACGCTGTGTTTACATACATATTACATACATCTGGCTGAGACCAGAAATGGACATCTGATAGTCCATAAAGGTGAATATGAAGTCAGTAGCTATGCACAGTTCCTCTGACTTGACCCATCAAGTCGACTAGTCTTCCTTCTTTCTGATTTCTAATACGTAGCAGAAGAAGCAGTATGGGTTCAAATAAGCAGAATGATTTTTTGTTGGTCCAAAAGTTGGTGGACTATAAGCACTAAAAATCCCTTTGAACTCTACCTGCTCTTATTCAATTCCTAACCTAGTTGATAGTGTCAGGTACTGCATTGACACTACTTAGCACTGAGATTTATGGCATGGTGAGCAGTTCAGGAAGTACATGCCTGAGGCTATTACTTGAAAAACAAGGGAAATAAAAACCAGCTAAGGTAGCCATATCAGTAAGGTATCTGTACTCTGACCTTCATCTATAAGTGTTCATATTATTTCAAAATCATATCTTAAATTCTGCAATTCATCTATTGTCCAATATAAAGCCTTCTCAGTCAACTATTTAATATATTAATTATTCTTTAATAGGAGGGAGGTGTAATCGTTGTTTTACAGGTAAAACTTGAAACACAGTGAGAAAAACTTGATTTGCCTCAGGTTACATCCCAATCTGTCTTCTTAACATAACACACGCCATTGGTTTGTCAGTCTTCTCTTTTAGCCACTAGACTTCTGCCTTTCAAAGACTTTCCTTCAACATTAATCTGAGGCAGAACACATGACCTTATTTATTCTTTTGATTTTTTTGCACTAACACTTCATTTCCAGCCAAACCCCCACTGTGTCTTATTGTTTGGGGAATAATTTATATTGATTAATAAAAGTTTTCCGCATGCAATATACTGTACAAGAAAATCAACCTTACATTGAGGCTTCACAATATAGTGTTAATAACCCTACTGGCTGGAAGTTAGCCAACTAGCTAATCATTACTGCACTAGCATAGGCACCTCACAGCATGCCATATCATTGAGGTAATAAACAATAGATTTGTTAATCTAGTATGAAAGCATTATCACTTCACTTTCCTTTGCAACCACTTCAAAATCTTCTCTAAGCTTTTTTACAGATCTCTTACACTGCCTTTACATTTAGTCAGTTGTGTTTTACAAAACAAGAAACTCTGAAAAAATTGATGTAGGAATGAAAGCTATTTTGCAGTATAATGCATATCATTCCATTCATTCTTTTCGTGGGTCTTCTCTTCCCAGTGGAAAAGCAGAGTTACAAAATTGATGTTTGGTTTATTCTTCCTGATAAGGATCCCTTTTTACTTTTTTTTATTTAATGTAATGCTCTTAAGACATACAATTCAATGAAACTAATACTTTAAAAGCCAAGTCTCCTTTATAACTGTCTGACTATATTTCCAAAATGTATCTCCTAGTTATGTATTAATTATTATTTAGTAACTTTCTTGTAGATTGAAGTTTCCAGTTTGTCGTCAGGCACTCTAGATGACAATTTTTCGTACTTAACTACAAAAAATATCTGTTAGCAATAAACTGATTTCTCTTATCTCCATACTAAATGGTACGATAAAACTACCTTATTATTCATTGCTTTTTTCAGCTATGCTAAGGTAAGAACAATCCATGTATACCTAGGAGGAAAAATCAGAGTGATCTGAAAGACGTATATAATTTAAACCATATGATGATCTGATTCTTTTTGATACTAAAATTAGATGAGAGAATATTTTATAGAATTTGCAAACCAGTCATCAATGACATTTTGCTAACTCTGTGGGAGAGGAGGAGTCATTAACACTTTTCTTACAGAAAGCAATGTTCATTATACCACTGCTTTTTACTACCAATGGCAAATGGAAAAAAAAAAACAAAGAGATCACTGAGATCTATTCTTCTGATAAAGTTGCGTCTACTGCTTTAATCTGTTTCAATTTATTCCCAAAAGTGTTTTTCGTCACGTTTAGTAGAAGTTAGTCACAGTTTAGCTTGGAGTAAGACGATGCATGTATATATATGCCTACTCATGAAATTAAAGATAGGTACATTTATATCCTGGGGGAGGGGAGGCCTCTCCCCTGAGGTGCTTGAACTTTAAAGTGAGGGACACAGACTGGGAGCTGAGAGACTTGACCTCCCGAGGAGCAGACGTAGCAATTCTTTGGGCAGTGCTTGCAAGGCTTTTTGCAGTGATGCCATTGCCTTGGCCATTGCAGCTCCCTGCCAGGCCATGAGGCTGTGGGGACCATGCATCCTGCACAGTGTGGCAGCTCCCGCTCCACTGGATGCCACCTCAAGCAATCCTGATGTGTTTCCGCCATCCTCAGCCTACCATGCAATGTGGAAGCCATGGCAGTGGGTTTCTTTCTTTGGTTTTCCTGGTTTGGAATGTTGTTTCCACATAATAAATCTACACTTTTGAATTTAATTCCCCAGAAATTAATTGCTTCAGAAACTGAAAATTTTCATTGTTCTTTTATACCAAATGTCCTACCTATCTTCCAGCTTCTTTCCATCTTTCCAAGTCTTCTCTTCCCATTTAGTAAGCTGTTTCCTTCAACTGTTGAGCTCATAGATTTTGTAATTTTATGTCAATATGCTATTTCCTGCTTGTGTTCCTAACTTCAGCCACACATTTCGCTTTGTTATTTCTCTCTTCACAATTCCAAACTTAGGTCCTGCTACAAAGAGTGTTTATGTGCTGTTTCCCACTCTTCCATCACACAAAAGTATTAAAATGAACTGAGAATAAACATTAATATCAGCCCATGATTGCAAACCATGATTATCTTTTGCATTAGCACCTCTAGAACCTACCACTTGAAAGCATTTCAGAGACAATTCAGACTTATCTCATTCCTCAGAAGTTACATATATTAAGGCTATAGCATCTGATGAGAGGTTCAGGAGGAACCCAGACCACCTGACTGCTGTGGGTTTTGGATGGAGCCTGAACTAAGTCACATGGAAGGTAAACAATTTATGAAAGGATATCTAGTGTTAATACTAACATGAAAATTTAGACCAGGAATCTGACCACAGCGCAAGGTTCTGACCAATCATTTGAATTGTCTGGTTTCCAAACATTGTTTTCAGAATTGGAGCTTCTCCAGTTTCCTAGGAAATTTCTCTGTCAACTGCTATAAAGCAAGACTGCAACCATATCTATCACACTCCCTTAACTTGGTAAGCCATAAATCCATAGTAAGGTTTTTGAGGAACTATATTTCTGCACTCTCGTTTTGTATTTAATGTCTTTGTTAGGGCTACCTTTGTTAACCTGGAATTATCTCCTTGTTCCAGGAGTAGTGTTTCCAATGGAATGATTTAGGGAGCGAATGACAGTACATGGGGAGTCAGAGTAGGAGAATATAGTCCTTTTATTAAGAGACTCTGTCTGACAGACTCTTGCTGAAGTGGGAAAAGTGAACAAATTTAGTCCAGACTTTTGTAACAATACATAACTGTATAGCAAGCTGTAAGACCAATATCTCAGAGGCAGATGAGCTTTGGATTACCTCATGCAATAAAGCTTTGTATTTTCTCTCTTTCATCACTGCATGTGGAAGGTGAAATGTTTATTTTGCCAAGGATGAGATAGTCCTTGATTTGATACCTATCTTTTTTGATCATAGATGAAGTGCTACCAAAATAACAGATCCTTGATGCAGATAGAATCCTTTAATACTGGAGATGCTAAGACTGTGTTAGGCTAAAAAGTGGGGGGTTTAGATCTCTAATTCCTCCTTTTTCATATAGAGCTGTAGGCAGTGCAGTGTTCTGAGACAACATTCAATTCCCTTTGCTTATCTAACGCAAATGCCATTAACAGTGAACTGTAGAGTCAGATACTTTTCCTTGTCCTGACCAGTTTTCATCTTAAACCTGGGAAAATTTCTGTGATGGAAAGCAGAATCAAAACTGTCGTACTACGCTGAGAAGTTTGGTGTTTGATCAATAGTCATTTTCCAATGGAATCACTGTTTGTGGTTTTTTTAATAATACCTGAGAACTTTGCTCCCTCTATGAAAAAATGCCTTTGAATCACCTAGAGGCAAAGAGATAGACAAAAAGGCAGGGTCATGGGAGCAGTTACTTTGCAATCCTACCCTTCTATCAGAGATGCACTCAGTCAACGGAGCTGCAAAGGCAAAATCAGGCCAGGCTTTTTAACAGTCTCCACAAAAGAGAGAAGTCAGGTTGACTTTCAGATGCTTGGGGGAGTCTGCAAGGCTTGCAAGTAGAAGAGTAATCTTTATACTTGAGCACGATGACAAGACTGAATCAATAAAAACTGAGCCATCATCCCCCTTTTGGGCTGTTTTTAGAGTCTGTTTTCAAAGTAGAGCAACCATTCTTCAGAGCAATTTAAAATAAAATGGCAGTGTGCCACAGACTGTCCCATCAGCATGAATCTTACTGAGATCTCCTCAATAGGCCATTTTAAAAGGAATTATAAAATACAATGAGTCACTAAAAGGCCTACTTCAAACAGATTCCAATCACGATGAGGTGCCGATTTGTTACTATAATTTAATTCCTCCAAGTAATTAGTTCTGCAAAGACAGGAGGGACAGAGTGTCAATCCTGGGGGCAGGCAGAGGTCTTTCTGGCAAAATACCAGCCATTCAGTTCTTTGGCAGGAATCCCCGTGTTTCTTTAGAAGAAACGCCGGACATGTAAAATTAACACCTAGAAATCGAAAAGAAAAAATGGAAGAATACAAAATAATCACTAATGAAACAGTCTTACAGCTACAATTTACAGCTCCTTTATTTTGCTCTCAGCATCTTTCAGACAGGTATTTAGAAAACCCTGAAGAGCCAGCGAGCTTCACTGCATTTGTTAACATGCACAGGGCTGTACCTGCCTACCTGACAGCAGACCAAAGCACAACTCTCACTTCCCAGACACCGTTGCAACAAGCCATAGGAATTGTATTTGTTCTTGAATTTCTAAATAAAATTTTAAAAAAATCAGAAAACAAACAAACAAAAAACTCACTATTTTTAATGGTAGGCTCAGACAAATCTTGCAGGAGCTAGACACGTGCAAAAAAAGACTTCATAAAAAAGAGAGGTGGGCTTTCTGAGATGATGCTCTCTCTGATACAGAATTTGGTTTGCTATAACATTGAATTTATAAAGTACCTGCCGCCTAGGAGAGCTTGGAGTGGTCTCCAGTATAATTTCAATGAAGTCACCAAATTTATACCAGAATTTGAAACAGAGAACCTAGCAAACCTTTGCTATTCCTGGCCTTGACATTAAAACCAGTGCTTTCATCTGGGGTGCTTTTCAACCCAAATAATTGGTTGTGTGAGTGGCATTACAGAAAGGTTTTTTATAAAACTTGAAAATATACAGGCTCTGCAGTATCTAGATTCTATTAATAAACAGGCATAAATTCAAATGTTGTTTCCTTTTAACACTATTTCCAAAATGACAGCAGCAGTATCAAATGAGAAAGCTTCCAGACCAACCTAGTGTCTTCAGGGGCTAATTTGTTATTGTGATAGAGACTGAATTTTTCAGGCAAAAAGTGGAAAATGAAACTGAGAAATCAGATTGTACAATGAAATTTGCTTTCTCTTGCCTCTGAATAGTAAAATCTTCTCAATAATGGCAGTGTTAAGGAAGAATACCTGAGTTGTGGATCATGGGGTAGTCTGGCACACTAGATTTTGCCAGGCCAGCCAGAATTTGTTGATGTCATTGTTCTAAGTGCTGCTACTGTTAATAGCAGGGAATAGTATTATTTTCTTAGATCTACTGGTTATTTCATCCAGTCCTCATACCTGTATATTATGAATGTCTCTGTTCCTACATCCACAGTGTTTGTGCCTTTACTATGAGTTTTTATAAAGTGGCTAGTACAATGAAGTTGAGATTTCTTGTCTAGAGCTTCACTACAATTAACAAATGAATGTTGATAAACAATATTTAAATTCAGTGGTAATTGACTCTTCTGCCTATCAGATCATGTGACATGTAAAGATAGAACTGAGTGGTTTATTCCCCACCTCCACACTTATATGGCAAAAGGGATAATTTTTTTTTTTCTGCAATTAGTGCAGCTGGCTATAGTCTAATGTGTCAAAGTGTGTCCCTGTACGGACATCAAGTGACAAACATGCCAGTCTTGTATGCCTAATGCTGGGCTCCTAAATACAATAATTCATACTTTCTAAAGAGCCATGTCCATGTTCTGCTTCCAATGAAATCAGCTGCAAGAGACGCACCAATAATAAATCAATTAATCAATCAATCATTGTTCAGGTGCCTCAGTTACAGTGGTAGGTGCCTACCTTTGGACTTTCATGTATGATTATCTGGCCATTAGAGCATGATAGGTTGGGTTTTTAGGAGCCTTTGAAGAAGCAGTTTGAGAATTCTGCACAGACCATTTCCATCAGATCAGCTTTGCCTGCAAAACCAGCGACTCCTTTGAGAAACTGAAACAGATTTGAGAGACATAACTCTGTTCTTTAAAAGTCATGTTGCCTTTTCCCTACTATTTCTCCTGTAAACAAAGTTTTTGGCATACTTTTCCTCCCTCCCCCCTTCTGAGTGAACAAAGAAGAACAGAATTCATTCTGCTTCTCTACATGGCTTTATTTCCTTTGAGCTTTCCTTTACTATATCCATCATCTATTGGCCCTACAGACTATCTCACAAGTCCTGCCTCTGATGTGTTTGAAGAGAATTCATTTTTAGTTCTTACGCCTTTAACAACCTGCTTTTCAGAACCCTTTCTGGCTTGCCTTATTGTGTTTAACACCTACTTGCCAAAGCTTTTCTGTGTTTTTTTTTCTTTTTTTCTGTTTTTTTCTATTTTCCTCACTTGAACAGAACTTCAATTTGGAAGTCGGAATTCTTATGTTTAATAATGTCCTTCATCTTATTGTTAATTTCCTACTACTTAAACCACGTCAGTCTTGGGGGGAAAGGAGCTGGTATTTCCAGAGTCTGGTGTAATAGTTAGCATATATTTGCTGAATCCATGACAGTATCTTTAAACTACCTCTGTGTTATTCACAAGCATTTTAACAGTGTTCTACCATTTGAATCCCTCTTAAGTTTCTTTTTAATAAGCTTCACCATTTCTACAGAATCCCTCCTTTTGAAAATAAACAGTAGCAGAGTTCATGTCTCTACCTTCAGAGCTTCACTGGTCCACTTCACACCTGAGAGTAAATCCAGAACAGGCACTTGATAGTGTACTGGGTTTGCGTGGCAAGGTTTCGG
>NW_009617946.1:0-23509 GCF_000690535.1 Cariama cristata
ACGCTGTCGGCCTGCAGGTCCTGCACCCCTGCCCTGCCCTCCGCAGCCCCCGTCAAAGCTGTCTCAAGCTTTGTGCTATAGGTGGGACAAATGCATATAGCAGGAACTATAACTTTAAAAAATTTGTAATCTGCTGCTGGTAAAAGAAAGTGCACAGCGTGGGTAATTACGTGGGGAGTGTGTTTTGTAAGACCTGACAGAAAAGGCATGGACACATGCTGGTACCCGCTCTCAGAAATAAACTTGCGTACAGTATAAACCGTTATGGGTTTCAGTATGGAATTATTAATAGTTTTCATGGATCACTGACTGTGGAATGGGTATGCTGATCTGGGGATTTTGTCCATAGTGGTTTTGTGTTAGCTTAGGTCTCATCGATTGGCGTTGCATGAGCCCACAGAGATCGAGGGCAGGCAAACATATATCTACTGTTCACCTCAAAACTTTTGAGCCCCACCTCCCTCCTTTTTTTAAACATAGAGATGGCTTTTGATATCGGTGATGCCCTGGATAAAAGCCATTTGGTAACTTCTGTGGGTTTTTTGGGGTTTGGGGGTTTTTTTTAAGTTCATGCTTTTCCAAATACAACCCTTGCCGTGACCCATAGCATACCCCTCCTCCCCGTGGCAAGAGCACGTTGATGTGTATGTGACTTGTTAAATATGGATTTCTGGTGTGGTGTACGCAGGTGTAATACCCTTCCCAATCCTGCTCCTTTACAAACAAGGCCAGCGTGGTCCCAGGGTTCAGATGGCGGAGTTGTATGGTGACGGTCAGAGGCCCGGAAGAGCTCATTTTAGAAACCAGTAATGATTTGGGTGTGTCAGTTTTTGTGTGCCCAACTCGTGCCTAAGGGTCCTTCAGCCCCCTCCCACTGGAAAGTGTTGGCCTTTTTGCCTTCCAAGATCGCTGTTCTGTAAGATTTGTCAAAATGCCTCTTCAAATTTGCTGGTTGCTTTAGAAAACAAACTCTTGCTACCTCTGGCTCCCCGTTTTCTTGCTAGCTCCTATGTTACCTTTACTGCTGGGATTCATAAAATGACACTGCAGAAGTGTGCTGTTTTAAGTTCTATAATCACTATATATTGGAACCTTCCGTAACTTTCTGCACGCAACTTAAAAGTAATGTGTGCAGAACATGCCAAGTACGAAATTTTTCTAAGTTAGTTTTTGAATGCTGTTTATCTTCTAACTTGTCACTTATTTACTTGATGTTGAGGAACGTATTTAAAAGTGCCTTCCTCTCTCTGTCTTGTAAATTCACAAACCTTTTCCCTTTATTGAAGATATGGGGGGGGGAAGGATGATCTTCAGCAAAAAAAGAGTGAGCTTCAGCAAGAGATTAATTATAATGGGGGGAAAAAGGGAGAGCTTGAGTAAAAGATCAATAACAACTACTGTACCAAAGTATTCAAGGTGATGTCTGTTGTTACAGTAGAATTTGAGTTGAATCAAACTCGGGGTGGAAGCACGTTGTGGACGTTTTTTTCGGTAGTATCAAAAAGTACTCATATGGTGATCTACATTTAGCTTGACTGTCTAGTTTGTGACGTGTATTTACATGATGCTGAGATTCTGTTTTAGCTATTTCCTTTGTTCAAAGCAGAGTAAGGTAGAGTGTCTCTAAGATACACCTCTATGCTGCTTTTCCTGAATTATAGAAGTGAGTGGTGTTTGCTTCTAAAAAGCGATTTATTCCAAAGGTATTTAGAGGCAGTTGGCTAACAATCTTGAATGAAAAATTGTGCAAACAGTTTCTAAAAGGAGCTGAAGCCTCTTAGGACGGTATAGGAAATGCTTAGGTGTTGTGAAGGTTGCCGTGTGACTGAGGGGCTGCGGGCAAGGCGGCGTGGAGCCTCCCGTGTCACTGCCTGTGGTGGGCATGGAGGGGCTGCCGTCGCTCCCACATACGAGTGTCTTTTCGATAACTGTCTGTTGTGAGGGATCTGTCTTGGGTCTTGAGACACCGAACAGTAATGATGGATAGAGTGGTTTGTAACCTAGCAAATGAGGTTGTTGCTAAAGGAAGTATTTTAGATTATTTCCAATGTGAACTCCCAAATTTGTGTTGACTAGTTCTAACAGTTATTGGGGAAAAAAAGAAACCTGCAGTTCTGTTATAGTTACTTGTGTGTTAACAGGTACCTTTTTCTTCCCTAATTGTTTCGATGCAAATTGTGAAAAAATAGTAAAGGCTCTCAACACTTCTCCCTATATACCCTCTTGTAATTTTGTTCAGTTAATCACTTTAAATTTTGAGTCTCTTGAATACGACAACAGTGTTGTGGAACAGTCCCTTTTTCAGAAAGCTTAGGCCTGCCTTGCTGGCAAATACAGTTGGAAGCTGACATGTGGTGGTCATATTTCCAGTGCAAGGATCTCACTTGTGTGTATGGCTGTGCAAAACGAGCTCTGAATACACGATTATATTGATCAGCGCTCTAGAAAAAACAATCCAGTAATTTTTAGCTAGTTGGACAGTTTGTGTAAACACCTAACAGCGTTTAACTAGCTGCCTAAAGATGTAGGTACAGTAAACATGTTGAAATAGTAGAGATTTTGGTTAAAAGCAAAGTATCTGTTCAGTCGAATCTTTGATTTTTTTTTTTTTTCTTTTCAGGTTTTTTGGTTTTATTGAGAAACATACTTTTCTAGTTAATGCTATTTATACATACAAAGAGATAACCAAATAATTAAAAAATAACCCACAACAGTATTGTCTTTGATTTCAAGATAGATTTCTTACGAAGCATACACAGTGTTTGCTAGCGTTCACTAATGCTGAAATACTGACATTCAACACGTGACCAGTTTTCACTCCCACAGAGTTAATGGATCTGTTATATACATAATATTATGGCCTATCTTTAATATTTTCCCTTATTCTGAGTTTTCACACTTAACAGTTCTATTAATAGTGTAGGTGTTTGCATTACAGGTACTGTACTTTGTTCTGACACTCTTAATTTTGTGACTTCTGAAATATCCCTGTAAATCAATTGTCTAGTGCTGCCTGCAAGTTGCTTTGTAGCAGTTGGATTCAGCTTCAGCATCTTACATCCTCTGAGGACTTTGTCAACAGACAGTACTGTTGAAAAGAACAGATAGTGCAGAAAATTAATGAAAAGTTTTGTAACATGTGTGTAACGTTACTGTTGACTTAACACATAACATACCTTTGAAGAGTGTAATTGGATGTGCCTTGACAGGGTCCTTAGCAGCAAAACTCAAGGATGTAGAACAATGTGTGGATTGGGGTTTTGGAGGGGATTTTCTGTGTGTGTGTCCCAAGGGAAACAGTAAATAATGTTAGTAGTGTCACAATTAAAAAGGAAGAAAAAGTATTTGGAATAGTGAAATGGCCGTTTTACAGCTTTCACTGAGTTTAGATGGAACCTGGCTAAAAGGTGACACAAGAACTGCTTAAGCCAGAAGCCTAAGGTGTAACAAAACCCCAAAATAAAGACTTGCACATTAAGTTTGGCCTGTCTTCTCATGGGTTTCTGTGATTCCTGTGCCAAAGGAAATAGTCCAGTTCCTACACAGTTCCCAGGTAGGAGATGTGGATTTGGGGACTCTCTAGGGACCTGGTTAATTTTCACTGTAATCTGCAGCTAAAGGCAATTAACGGGTGGGTTTAAGGAAGAAAATGCGTCTCGCGTTCTCCTGAGGAGGAACCTGGGTTTAATAGAAAACAGTGCATTTTGAAATATTGAATACACACTGTTTTGAAGTACTGATGGAAAGTTTGCCGTGAAAGGGAGAGGGAATCCTGTGACCCTCAGAGGAGGAGGGGTGCGCAGGGGCCTGCACACACTTGCAGGCTGCTGAATTGGTTGGCACAGAATTGAGCAGGCTTCAGCTTATTTGATACAAGGGTTCCCAGCGTGTTGCCCAGGATTACAGAGGATACCATGAAATAAAATCATAACTACTTTAGGAAGAAAATAGCTTAAAACCATACGACTTTGCTACAGAAATTCTATTATGATTTTTTTTCACGTGAAGTTTGTCAGCTTCTCAGGTCTTTTAATCTCTTTTTTGAAAGAAGCTGAGTGCTTTAAGGGAGGCGCAAGCTCATTTTCTGCAGGCTTTGAGCTGACCAGAGGACATGTAGCGACAGTAACGCGGCTGTCTGCCTAAGATAACTTACCCTGTGTCTCTTTAGCTCTTATTTGCTCAAGCTCTTGCATGGTATCAACCACAGTAGCATGATTTCTACGTGGGTTGGAGCATGAACAGAAAGAGCTGTGTGTAGCGTGAGCAGAGCAAGTATGTGAACCTGCAGCAAAACATCTAGCCGGACTGAGTGCCTGATTTAGGGAAATCTGATAAAATCCCAATCACTTCTTGTTTTTCATCACGTACTATTTTAAGTGCTTAAATCGAATGCATGGGTGGTGCTTGATTTGCTGTTGCATTACTCGATACATACAAATGCTTCACATAAGTGAAACAAGCACTTTTGTGCACAGACTTCTGATTTCTGATGAAACAACCACAAGGTGTATGCGTGACTTCTTAATATATCTTCTGTTAGAGTAGTTGCATACGTTTTGGATTTAGTGAAGGCACGTATGTTAAAACACAGGTTGCGGTTGAATTCATCGTGTACATCACATGTGAAAATGAGTTATTCAGGAGAAATTCATAGTCGCAAATCTGCTTCCCGACAGAGCCTCCTAGAACAGTCCTCTGTGCTCCCTCTGTAGCTGCCTGTATGAGCTGTAAGGTAGAAGTGCAAGGATGTGACTGGAGTGCAAATCCTTTTCTTGGATCCCTTTGATAAGATGCACTGTCGCTGTCCGTCTCGTCCTGAGTCACGCCACAGCACACTTCTGGCTGTACCCTTGTGACAGCTTGCGCAGCTCTTGAAGGCGGGTGTCTGGGTTTTATGGAAGTGAAATTGGATATTTCCCCACAGGCTCCTGTCGTAAGAAATGTCTTCTTTTGGAGGGGTTGGGAGAGAGAAACAAGTTTACTAGGGGATGAAGATGTTGGACTAAAGGCAGTTTGAGGAAAGCTTTAGGAACTATACTGTAAATATTATTTAACAGTATTGTTTGAGCCTGCAGAGTTTTGGAATGGTGCCAACATTTTGTCATGTTCAGCTTAAACAATTTAAGGAGGACTTCAGAGGCCTGCTGGTTTCTACACGTGCAAGGAAAGGGCATGTGAATGTGTTCTTGTGAACTGCTTTGTTTTCTCCGGTTCTTATCTTCTGTGTGGGACTTGGACACCTATTTACCTTGGAGTGGCTATATAAGGAACAGAAGTTTGGCAGACTTTTTTTGGTAGATAGAGATGTCTATATTAAGTAATAGGAAGAGTATGGCATTCCCTCTTGTGTGCTTGCTGATTCCCAAGAGCCAGTATGTGCTTTCTGTAGCAGTATGCGTTTGAAAAAAGAGGATCTGCTCACCCTGAATCTTTATTAGTATTATTAAACCATATTGGGGTTGTAGCTCTTATGTTTTAATTGGCAAACTGTTAGTATAAGGTCAGTTTTAAGAAGCCTGAGATCATATTGTTGGTCCTAGGGAACAGAAATAGATGGAGACCTGTATCATGAAAACATATTGTTGCTTTTTTCTCTCCTTCAATTATTATTTTTTTTTTTAAAACCATCTTGCTGTTATACTTTGTTCCTGGGCAGTTTCTGTTCGTTTACTTACAATTGGAGTATGAGGTCTGTTTTTTACTTTGGGAATTTGCAAAACTTTGAAGTGCGGTTTTGAGAAGTTGTGTACATAACCTTACCATCAAAGTAAACAATAATATAAATACTTTGTATTTCTTTTTATTGACCTCATAATATGGTGATGCAGAATACATCTCTGGATGTGGGATATGTACTCCCAAAATAATGCATACACCAAAATTTACGAGGTGACTGTTGCTTCAAAGTTTTTTGTTCATGTTGCGTGTGATGTAAAACAGTGGTTTGTACGCGCTCTTTGCTGGATGTGGGAACTGGCAGGAGTAGCAGAGCACAGCCTAAAGCCAATTTAGGGGTTGTCTTGAGAGGTGTATATGCTGGTAGTGATACAGCAACATAACCAGTGAAAATCTTGCATAATAGATATTATAAGCAAATAAATACTATAGCTGTTCTTAGTGAGCAGTTGGCATGCAAATTTATTATTTGAAAGTCCTGGGATTTCTTAAATTACGAGCATTTGTCTTTTTGAATTACCTTTTGGGACGAACTGCCAAAGAGCACTGAGGATGTTGGTCATATTTGAATGTTGCTTTCTCTCCCTTTGCCTATAAATTGGGGCTGAAGAAAATATTTCTATAAGCAAGAAAAAGAGAGAAAAACTAGTGAACTGGATGCAGGCTTCAGATATTTTTTCCTAGGCTGCAAATAGCTTTACAGAAGGAGCAATTTGAACTTTAATCATTTTGTAACTTTAACCAAGCGAACACATCAGGAATTTTTTCCAGGAGTACTACGAGTTTATGATGTCAAAGCAAGAGATAGATGTGGATTGCGGCAGCAGAACTCATGTTTGTAAGTTTGTACAAAAACCTCTCCTCCAGATCCCTAGAGCCTGTTTTAAGTCTTTCCAATAATTGTGTACCGGTGACACCCATGTGTTGTATCATAATCATGCAGTTAATGTGTGAGCATTGCTGCATTCAGTATAGGTCTTTTGATACTAGCTGTCCCTGATGGTTATCTTTCTGACCCTTTTAGCCATGTCACAGAGTTTGTGCGAGGCTGAGCGGCACAGCCCATGAGCGGGCTGCGTACCACAGCCGGCTGCGGGGCCGTGAAGCTCTGGCGTGGGTCACAGGTTGGAGGCAGCTGCTCCAGGGCGGTTCTGGCACATCAGCTCACGATGAGGATGAACTGGCTGCATGACTGGGTCTGAGGATGTCTTATGCTGGTACATCAGCAACATCTGTTAATTTTCTTCCTCCCGGGGTGACAATTAAGATTATTTGGCAGCCCTCATTCCAGAACAGCCTCTCTGACGCTCTCATAATATCCTCTATGGCATGAGAACTACATCTGAATTATTCAAAAGCAACGTGCAGCTGAAGAGGCACAGTCTTGCTACACAATTGCTTGAGAAGGCTTTACGGTGTGGAATTCATCATCACCATACTGTATTGCATACATCCTGCAATTTTTTTTTTGCATTGCATTTTACAGGATTTTTACTGGAAAACAATGGCAGCAGAGGCTCGAATAAGCAGAGGCTTAGGATCAAAGTAAGTGTCTGTGCATCTCCACTCTTCCATCTTGTCGGCATGATTTATTAAGGGGGAAACAGCCAACACTATATTGAAAATGTTGTTAGACAGCATGGAGGAAATAGTGCTGTGATTCTACAAGTAATGGGAGATAACAGTGGGCAAATGCAAGCATTGAAGTCCTCTAGAAACTTTCAAATCAGGAAAATGAGGGTAGTAGAGGAAGAGGTGTGTAGGTGACTAGGAATGTTGGCTCATCATCTTCGCTCGGTGTAGATTTACTTCCAGGTAGATTTAAGTACACACGTTTAAAGTGTCACATGCTTTCTTACAATTACTTTGTTTATGAACCCAGTAAAATCTGAAAGAACTTGCATTAATGTGTCACAAACCTCAAGTAGAGATAAGCCCTTCATATAAGGTCATACTGTAATTGGAGTAAGAATACCGCTGAAATACAGCATGCAGGAATATCTTGCTGTAGTTTGATGACTAAGGTACTGCTCTTACTGTTATGTGTCCATGTGTAGTCTGAAGATAACGAGTCCCTAATGAAAGCTTGTTGACCTTGCCTGACCTCTTGATGTTGTGATTGATCTAGATTGAGGAAGTGTGATAACATAACTTTCTTATTTTCTTAAGTTTTTGTCTCACTGTGTTAATTTAGAGTTATGCACCTCCTCTGTTACTTTAGAACAGCTGATATTTTTGTATGTATTAGAGAAAGCAAAAGGTTTTTTTGTTCTAGTTCTGGCATTTTTTGTTTGTTTCATTTCAAGGGGATTGTTAAAAAAAGCATACTCCTTTATATGCATTTACATTCCTCCCCCTTCTCCCGCAGTGAGATTTTGGCTTTAATCTAAAAGAAGTATGCATATCATTTTTGAAAACAGTGTGAAGTTTTACTCTGGACTTCTGCCTTGCACAGCGGCTTTGTCTCTTATATATTCAGAGATACTCCTGATCGACAAGCTTTCCACAACTGTCAATTAAAGCGTTGAGTTAAACATAGTACAGTGAAGGAACTATTTTGATCTGAATAATGATCATGGTTGCACATCACACAGTCTTGGGTCAATATTGAGCCAGGCTGAAAAAATGAGGTCCTGGTAGTTTGTTTTATTTAATTTTTGCTTTGTTATGCCACACACTTCTTCAGTTGGGTGATTCAACTCATGTGTTTGAGGATATCCTATTTACTTAGTTTTCCGTGTTTTGGACTCAGTGTCTTACTCTCATTCATCCATGGGGATTTTGCCTTGTAGTAGTCATACTTGGCGGGTATTCATAGGAGAAAGTTTTCGTGTTGATTTTTGCCTTGAAGAGCTAGTTCATTATTTGAGGTAAGCGGCTTCTTTACGTGTACGTCTGCTTTCAGCATCAGGTGGAAGAGAAGCTTGCCTCCTCGAGCTGTTGGATTTCCTTTTACATGATAGTTTTTGAGATGAGGCAGAAAGGACAGTACTGTCTCGCTTTTGTTGCTATCTTGTAATTACATTATACATCAGATGCAACTGTTTTCTTAGCTAAAATCAATCTAAATTTGAACTAACTAGGGATCTTCTGAAGCTGCTCTTGTTACGACTCGGCCAAATGTGACAGGGCATGCACAGGTGGTAAAAGATAATGTTTCGATGGCAGTGAGTAGCAGTGTCAGCTCCCGGCGTAACAGCACCTTGGAGCAAGTGAAGAGAATAACTGTGTAATAGCAAACCTCCTCTCTCGTTCTTGTATAACGTGGTATATTCCTGTAGGCATTAAGTCACTGAACATTATATGCTGGACTATTTCACTTCAGCCTTTGCTCCTCTGAAGTGTACCTGCTTCAGGCGTGCTAGCTATTGATTCAGCAGTTCGTAGAGCTCACAGTGGCCCTTTTACGCTGCTCTGATAGCTGGTCTCCACTGCTGCAACTGCTATTCACTGTTTTGGTACACCAGACACATTTGCTTAATCTTCAAACTATTACTGAATTCATTTTGAGAGAGTGGTTTCAGTGAGTGAGTTGGATGAGTCTTGAGTGGGTTTCTGAGGGCTCTACGCAGCCCCTCGCTCTCCTATTGCTATGTCTGTCGGAAGGCTGTGCACAGATGTGTTAATGCACAACAGGTGGATGGTATGAGGAGGTGTGCCGTGCCGGGGATGTCCCATTCTAGAGCAGGTTCCAGCATTCACCTATGTGATGTTAGACCTGGGTCAGTTGTGAGGATTCAACTCTCAAAAGTCCCTTTTCTTCACCATGTGCTGCGTCTTTTGTCCTTATGTCCAAGCAGAACCCAGTGGCTGAGGTAATTGCTTGAGATCATTTTTAAGTCATCTTTCAGCATATATTGGTGTCTCTGAATTTTAAGATTTTTGGACTCATGGAAAGTATTTCAAGTGAAGTATTTTCTAGGCTTATGTTGCTAGTTTTCTGACAGATGTACTAGCTGAAGCTTCAGGGAAAGGAAGAAGAAGATAAAAACCATGATTTGATCCCCACAGGGTTAATCAGAGGCTGACTTCTCCATGTACTTTGAAGTACAAGACCGGTCACCTACACTGGAGGGGGAAGCATTTCTCCCAGTTCCTGACTTGGAAGCTCTGCGTGTGCGTCTCTATCACTGAGCTAATAGAGGTGACCTCAGGAAACATTTTTCTGTAATCTGCTTAGGCATTGTCCTTTTTTGATGGTGAGTGGTAAGCAGAGCAAAAGGAGGCTGGTGACTCTGCAAAATATTTTGCAGGTTGAGTGCTACTGCTCCCGGCCCATGGTTTTTCTAGTACCCATGCATTTGCCTTGCAAGTGGGAACATCTGAGCACAAGATAGCAAACCAGAATATGAATAAATAGTTTCTAATATAAAGAGAGTATATTACTGCATTGTGAGTCCCAAAATGAATACTACGTTGTTTAATCTGAACACATCTGTGCATATCCTTACTGTAAAGATAACAAATCAACAAAGTAAAAAGTTACCTGAAATGTTCATTGTACCTTGCTATCGTATGTGTGATTGTTGTTGTTGTTGTTCCTCCTCCTTCAAAGTGCACCCGCTGCAGTCACTTTTGAGCATTTGGAAGTGAGAGGGAGAACTACTTCTGGGATTTGAATTTTGCCTGGATATGACAGCAGCGCATCTAAACTTGTATTGCTATTGTAGCAGAGTGTCACCAAAGTGCAGTAACAAGTAATAAGTGGGTGATAAGCTGGTTCTGAAATTGTGCTAAACAGGTAAGTTGGGGTCACTGTCCATTTTGCTTGAAGAATATAAATTTAACATACAAACTTAAAACCTTGTGGTTTTAGTAGTAAGTACCAACTCCAAATCTTTTCATAAGAAATTTTGAATGTTTCTAGTCTAGGAGATGCAACCAAAGTGACTTGTGGCTCACTTTTATGTCCTTGAATATTCCAAAATGCTGTGAAAAATTCCCTCCTCTCGGGGGGTGGGGGGGGTGGGGAAGGCGCACCACCCAAAACTCTGAATATTAGAAAATGTTGGAAAGCTTTAGGAATCTGCATTGACTTTCCAGGTGGTATACTGGCACTTCAGATTTCATTTGAAAAAGTTCTTATGCTGGAGCTGAAAAGGTATTAACAAACTGTGACTGTGGCTAATTATTGGACTTAAGCAGAGGTGTTCAGAGTTTTATTCTGGTCTTGGTTCTTCTGCCTACTTAGCAGCTAAAAAGCAGGCTTGCCGCACAGATGGACGTGAGTGGCTCTCTGGAGCGAGCACAGTGCACTCTCGGGGGTGCGTTGCTAATTTGCAGGGACAAGTGTGTAAACAGTACCGGCTGCCGGTAGGAACTCGGACTTTAAACAGCCTTTGGACTTGGCTTTGAGGTGAGCAGCGTAAGCCTGGGACTGTGGTACTGTCTCTCTTCCTTCTTAGGGACTGGTGTGGGCTAGTTTGGGGTGGATGTTTGAAAGTTTAAATCAACTCTGATGGAAGGAGATGGGAGTTAATAGTGACATTGCTCTCCTTCCTTTCATTTAACTAATCTTTCCAGTCAAATAATTTATCGGGTCATAAACATGAAGAAACTTTGCCAGGCAGAACCCGCTTGTGTGTGAAAGTAGAGGATTTTTCTCCACTCTCTTCTGCGTCAGAAAACCCTGTTTGAAGCCCCGCGCAAGGCTTGCCTGGCTTCGTGTTGGGTGACCCGCTGCACACGCACCCCTTTACGTGGTTACAAAGGTCCCTGCGGCGAGTTTTTATCTCTGATCAGAGTCTTTAGATGGAGATTATTTTTTTTTTTCCCAGCACACATTACGGTCGGAAGGGCTTGTCAACCTGCCGGGAGTGTGTTAGTCTTGCCTCTGCCCAGATAGCATGTGGTGTCATTTATGGGCAGGTCACAGATTGTTTGTTTATGTGTTATTATTTATGACGCTAACAAAATAGTAGCAATATACTGGTGATGTATAAAGAACCGTCCTGCTAGCCTGGCTTTATGAAGACAAACAGGAAGGTGTATTAGCTGACCTGCTGTATCCCTCTTTTCTGATATAATAGTAACACCACTGGTGATAGTTGCAAAACTGATCTAATACACTTTATTTTTTTAACTCCATTCTCTTACCTGCTCTGCTGGTAGAGAAAGGGTCAGACCTACTCACAAGCGTTGCCGGGATTTGCTGGCTATAGCTTTTGTTACAATCCTAACACAAACCCAAATGTTTCTGTGTCATTGGGAAAGTTCAGCTAGTATAAATCAAACTACTACTAATGCTGATAGTTACTTTTACTTCTTGTTAAGCTCTTGTTTAAAAAAACCTCATAAGCTGTTATTTGGTCTTTTTAAACAAGGGGAATTTGGAAGGCTGAGGAATTACTAATTCCCCACTCTAGGAAATAGACACCTTTAACTTCTCTGTGGTTTTAGTTGTTTGGGAATTTACCTGAAGCTGTAATTATGGAATGTATGAAGTGCATGCTAACAGTTGCACTTTAAACTTAAAGGCTTTTCAACATATATATCTGTATTTCAAGTTACGAGGTTGCAAACTGCATAGCTGGTCTGTATATGTAACTATTCCAACAGACTAACACTGTTCTACAAGTGAGCTAAAGAAAAAACCTCGTGGTAGTATTTTCTAGAAGATGTTGAAGTTACTGGTGTGTTTCAAGATAAGTAGATACTACTAGAGTTGAAGCCTTTTTGTAATTGTGAAATAGAATGGCTATTCTGCATCTCTGCACTTCCCACTTTGTTTTTTCTGCACAAAAGTTTTTTCTTCTGCTTCGTCTTACTCTTTTGTTAGTACTTTTTCTTTCAGCTCAGTTGAGGCAGCAGTTTCTTTTAGTATTTTTTTTTTTTCACTGCTTTGTTAGCAAAAGGCATGCCTTACTTCGGCAACCCATTGCCTGGGAGAAGAGAAGCAGCAGACTCTCATAGCACTTGTTTACAGAGGTGGGAAGGAGGGATGATATGTAGATACTTTTCAGGGAAGAAACAGAAGGCTATTCCCACACATGTCGTGATTCAGCTAGATTGTTTTTATGTAGTGTATGATTTTAAAAGAAAAAGCAATGGGAAGTAAGGGTACTTCTCAAAATGAGCTTTCCAGTTGGCATTTGATGTTTTTGCTGGAAATGCAAAATGTAAAAAATGTAAAAATACAGAGCAAGACTGAGTATGCATACAGCATGGGTTTAAAAGCCAGCGGATCAGTTGCAGAGTTATACTTCAGATTGCTTACTGGTAGGACTAATTCAGGCATCTGATTTATAATTAAAGTTCAGTAGGACTCTCTCTCTTAAACAACAAATTTCTGTAGGAAAAATTCTGGTACATCTGAGTGTAGTTTAGGAAGACAAAGCACACTTTGCAATTTATAAACTGACAAAAAATGCTCACTTCTACCTTGATGGGAAAAAAGAGTCTCTTACATTACTTCTTGACTAAAGAATGTGCTTGGGAATTTTAATTAGAAATAACTTGAACAGTTTAAAACAGATAGCATTTGTCCTGATTGAAGCAAAGCATCTATAAAATAAACTGAAAAGATGGAGATAACCATTTAAATAATTGAAAAGAACTGCCCCCATTGCTTCTTTATTCTGTGTTTTACAGAATCACAGAATCATTGGGGTTGGAAGGGCCCTCTGGAGGTCACCCAGTCCAACCCCCCTGCCAAAGCAGGGTCACCTACAGCAAGTTGCACAGGATCATGTCCAGGCGGGTTTTGAATATCTCCAGAGAGGGAGACTCCACAACCTCTCTGGGCAGCCTGTGCCAGTGCTTGGCCACCCTCAAAGTACAGAAGTTCTTCCTCATCTTCAGATGGAACTTCCTGCATTTCTGTTTGTGCCCATTGCCCCTTAACCTGTCGCTGGGCACCACTGGAAAGTTTTAGTATGCCTTTACTATACTTTGGCCATTTCCATAAGGCGGTGCTATTTTAGTGCCTTTTATGATGCAGTTAAACCCATAAGTCAATGCTAAATCCAGAATATAAATAAAAAATGACATTAATTGGAGGGGTTTGGGGGGCTGGGTGTTGATTGGGAGGAAGAAAAAGGGGACTATGCTATACGCTTTCTCTCCTCTTTGCACAGGATAGAAATCGTAGGTCTTGTTATATAAATTTAGTGGCATCTTTTTTTACTCCACAGCGTTTGAAGAAATGCACATAATCAGTCCACCATAAATTGTTGAAGTGAACAAACTAACTCCATTCAGAAAAGCGTTTTCAAACTCAGTATCAGAGTGATTAGATTAAGCCCAAAAGACATTAGTCCCGAAAACAGGATCTGGGTTCCTGAATCATTTACGTATTTGTGAAAATTTTGCCCTCCCTCAGTCCTAAAAGGCAATTCTGTGAATTGCTCGGCAGACAACAAACGCTAGTCAGAAAGGTCAAGCTGTTCTTGGGTAAATACGGAAAGCTACTCAAATATCGCTTGGTTGCCAGAGGTGGTCTTCTGGATGTAGCTATGCCGGCTGAAGGTGTTCGTTCCACTGGGCTCGTTTTGCCCCTTGCCGTCTGGGTGACGGTGACTGCTGCTGCTGTCCTCGAGGGCTGGGCTCCTCTTCGGGCTCCCCGCTACACCTGGGAGAAGTTGGCTGCTTTAGCTGAATTGATGAAGGTGGTGGGATTTAACTTGGCTAACTTTGCCTGAGACGGATTAAGGAGGCTTGTGTAATCCTGTTTTAACAGACCTTGTTGCTGGGAGGTGGTAACAAATGCCTAGGTTATAACAGAAGGAGGCAGAAAGAAATCTCATTTGCCTAGCTCTCTGCAAAGTGAAATTCTCCATTTATATCGTAGGAAACTGTTTATACAGTACATATCCTGCTTTTCAGTGATGGTTAGTAATCATATGACAATGGGATACCTGTTTATTCCACGTGTCAAATTTTTAGGTAAACTGTGAAAAGATAGCCTGTAAAGCTGTATTCAAATGGGTGAACTGAAGAAGAATGTGTGATACCAAAAACCCAGCTCCTTAAGCTTTCCTGGTTTGGTCAGGTTACTAATATGGATGTCTTTGGGGATGTTTCATTTTAAAGCTCCCATAGGGTACAGGTGGCTCAAAATATGGTTACTGTGTGACCTATAATATATTGATGTGGTTCAGTAACTAAGGATATAAAAAGTGATGGTCAAAGTTTCTGAGGCTTTTGAAAATTGTTTACTTTATTATGCACAATTTTAGTTTCTTATGAGGACTGATGTATCAGTCACCATGAAACTTAACTGCCTATTAAATCACCTACAGATGCAGTTACATGTTTTTTCAGTAGCTTTAAACAGCAAATATTAAAATAGTTTGTCTCCTACAGAGGCCCAGGTGGTAGGGAGAGGACCTCAGCAGATGCTTTGTATTTACAGTTCCCTTCACTACTCTAATGTTTGGTTTTTCTTGAGTTTGTAGGTGGGAGAATAATTTGTGATCTTCACAGTGTCTGCTGTGTTCCTGCTTCGTTATTCAACACATGTAGATAGTAATAATAATCTAGAAATTATTTTATTAAGCTTGTGGGATATTAATGTTAAAATTGAAAATTAATTTGGGAAGCTGTTGGATTCCCCATCTTGTAGAGTGTCAATGTGGCTTTTAAAATAAATGGTAAGAAAGATACAATTGTGAGGGGGAGAGGGAGGAATGGGCTCTCTGTGTCTTTCCTATACTTTAGTTACAATTTTGTTCAAAACCTCTTCAGGACCAAGTAGGTCGCAGATGGGAGAGGGAGAAGCTTTGTTTAGTTCATGAAACTTCCAAAGGATCAGAGTTCTTTTTTTTCACAGTTGCAAAAACAGTACCATCTTTTTCTTAGTAAAACACCTTGGGAAGCTTCAAAGTGAAGTTATTCTTTCTTCTCTTACGCAACACTAGCTTTCGTCTCCAGAGTGGTGGGATGGTTGCAGTTAGGACTCTTCAGTATTGATGCTTTCAAGAAGCTAAAATACCTCAGGTTCGTCCTTCACATTCATCCCCCAAAACAATTGTAAACCTGAAATTCCACAATATTTCTCTTTGTTACCTTTGATTTTTTTTTTTTTTTTTTTTTCCTCCAGAGAAGAGTTAAAATGATAAGGGCAACTAAACACTTCATCCAAAGTCATCCAAAGAAAATTCAGGTACAAAAGGCTTATTTAGTGCTACAGGAGTACATTGCAAATGTCCCACCCAAGTGTGGATATAAAACCAATAAACTCTTAAATCAGAAGCGATTCAGCTTAAAGCATAGAATTTGGGAAGGCAAAAGTCATCTGTGTGTTCATTGCTTCCTTGTGCCCACCATCCGCAGAGGTTCTAAATAATTTAGATTTTCATCATTCTGAAAACGAAGCTTCCTTCAGAAAATCCTGCCAAAGAATAAATTGTAGTACACGAGCGCTATACCATTTTTTTTGCTTGTGGTAATATCCATTGTTTTAAATTATCTTCAGTGATGTTGCAAATAGCATTTCCTGTGCAAAGGAATATGTATGCTCCAAGGCAGAGGAAGCTCTTTGGGGTGGATGAGCAGAATTTTTAACCCAGTCGTTTTTAACAGTTGGAGCAGAAGGTATGGGTAACTCCGTGATGAGAGGAATTAGATCATGCATGCCTGCATAATTTCTCCTGTGAAATGAGGAGTGAAGAAGAGCCAGAGGAGTGTGGAAGTACAGCACAATTCCAGAGTGAGAAAAGCAGGAAGTTTTTCAATTAAAACTTGCTACTCTGGTTAGTGTAATACTGCATGTTGGCATGCAGAGGCAACACTTAACTGCTAGCCTGTGATTAAGCAAAACCAGTCAGAATTACCTTTATCTTGCTGGCTGCTCTGCTTAGCAGGGCTGCGCTCTGCTTCTCGGCTGCTCAGGCCAGGCAGGGAAGGTCCAGGGTCTGGGCCCCCTCGGGGCGGCCGCGGGGCATCGGTTGTGTCGGGCTGGCTTCCTCCAAGCTGCTGAAGTCTGTGGGCATGGTGGGCTAGGCATTTAGTCTGCATCAGGATCCTAGTGCGGAGAAGGTGAAACTTGTAGCCTCTCCAGTTATGTTTCATAAAGCCACATGCCTCCCAGTGTCACTCTTGGTTCCAGTTCTGGACTTACATCAATAGCAAGTAACCGAAGTGTACGCTCAAGTGTGTGTGCTTGTCCACACATCTGTCTGTGTGCTGTCCATATCAAACAGAAAGAACATTTGTTTGTACGTGGTTATTTTTTAATTGATTGCCAGAGGGGCATTAAGATTCATACTCCGGAATAACAACGTCTTGAATATATGTAAACTAGTTTGAGAATCCTGAGTTGCACTTACAGAGCCCACAAGTTGTGCCACAAAATAAAGGCAGGCATGATCAAACTAAGAAATGTAATGCACTGTGTTCCATAGTACTTACATTTGCCTAAAAGCTGTGGCTTTTCAGCTAAACGGCTTGAGTGTAGCAGGCTTGCCTTCCTTGTGTTGCTATTCATGGATGTTACGGGGGAAGTCCTTGTCATTACAACTTCTGCAGCCACAATTTATTTTTTAATGACGCATCACTATCTCTGTCAGATAAACATAACAGACGCTAGAATGCATTAAATTTAGTGGCTTCTCTTTTCTCTAATTCTGTTCTGTCTGTGAAATTCTGATGGAATCAGCTTACCAGGCTTGAAAACAGGGTGGGATGCAGCTAGTACTTTGTTTTAAAACATACTCAGAGAAAGTGTAAGAGACTATTTTATTTTCCTTTTCCCCACGTGTTAAGTTTTCCTGACGTACAGGACGAAGTACAGGACAAAGACCCACTTGTTCACTGCCTTTTACTGTATTAAAACCAGTAAACTCATGGTCTTAGGCATTGCAGAGAACTCTCTCCGTGCATCCTAAGTAGATCTTGGGTGTTCGTATGCTTCAGTATGGCTATAAAGCCAGATGAAATCTCTCTCCATAGTGGAATCAGGTTTATTACAGTGTAATTCCTTCTAAAAGCAAGTCTCCTTTTAAGGACTTCTATCTAAAATAACTAATGAATGTAATGGCATTAAATAATAAAATACAGTTATGATGCCAAAAATAACTTCTCGGTCTCTTTGATCTTCATTTCGGCTAAAGATGTAAAATTCCACTAGAGACTCTTGTAAACAGACTCCATTAATCCAAACAAATTGTTTTGAAAAACAGTGACTATAATAGATGTTGATTAAGACAGTGAATAACCTTGAGTTTTAATTTTCAATACAGCTTGAGTTAACTCCACTTTAATTGGAGTCACGCCTCTAAGTCATGTTGTACTGCTCTGAAATCTGCATGTGGCTACTTCTGCTTGTCTTGGCTTTAATTAATCGTTCCCTTATTTCTTGGCAGCAGCCTTTATTGGGCAGGGAGATACGGTTCCAGGTGTAGTCTTGAGCCTTTACGGCTTCTGCCTGCCTTCTGCATGCTGTGGCTCTGGGCAGCACAGGCAGTCCCAGCAGCATGGAGTCTGGCAGCAGATGAAACACAGATAGGTCTGTAGTATTTCCAACTGGGGTGCTGATGGGAACTTTCTCTAGTAGTCTTTAAGCCTTTCTTCTATCTTTGCAAAAGTTCACATTTCATTTTTTCTACATCTGCATTGCTTGGTAACATTCCGTGCATGTGTAATGTAAGTTTCTGTGTGTTTGCATGCTTCTTAATTTTTTGTTTTGCCATGAAGCTTTACATGACTACCTAAGAGTAAGAAGGATCCCATTTAAAGAGATCCAGACATATGTTATTTATCTTTAGAAAAAGGAATACATCTGGTTCTGACAACACGTTGTTATTTTGTGTCCTTCTAAAGAATGCACCAATTGATACAGTTATCTCGATGAAGAGTGTCAGTGGAGTTGGTAAAGAGAAGTGCCCTGAGAACTGCAGTGTCTGTATGACTTGGCCTTTTGTGCACTTTGGGGACCACATTTCTGGTTGCTTGTTCTTTCAAAGTTCCTCTGTGGGGCAGTGGAACGATTAACTGCTGTAAAGCAGAAGCCCAGGAGCAGCTGGGCCCACTAATGATGGGCAGTGTGGGTTTGTGCCATGCCATACATGAATTCCTACCCAGGGATAGCCTCTCCGTATTATCCCAGCAGGTCTTGTGCCGTTAAGTGCCCCCAGATAACGTGGTGCCACTCCTCATGGCACAGAGTGCACGCGGGCACTCCATCTTACGTTTCTAAAAACATTGCCCTGGCACAAATCTTGTGCCTTGGGGATGTGACCAGTCTGTTCCAGCTAGTCCAGAGAAGCAGAAGCGGAAACGGGGCTGTGTTGCTTGATCGGTTCCCCACAAGGTAGCCTGCAAAGAAAATAAAGAGTTTGCCAGACATGGTAAGAAGCCTTGGGCTGTATCCCAGGTTCTCCTGGAAGCTAGTTCATCAAATGACAGTTGAAAAATAATTTGTGTTTTCTAGGGTTTGATTATTTGCCTGTTTTCCTTGATGCTCCTGTGTTTAAATGCTATCTTAATGGTCAAGCAGTGGAGACTAAATTAGCAGTTCAGGGTGTGTGACTGGCAGCGGGAACGGAGAGTGAACTTGGTTGTTGGAGTGCTCAACTTGTCCTTTATCATGTACTTCTCACCTGAATTAAATTCTTGTAATGGGAGGATAGCCGTAAGAAGGTTCCAGTGCCAACAGGTTGAATAGCAGTGAAGAATAGAAGAACAGGAGATGGCTGAAAAGGCAAAGACAGAGGAGTCAGTGCCTGTGTAAGGGACAGCAGTGGGGGTTTGGAATGTGCGTGTTAACCCCAGGTTGTCAACTTCCAAGGAAAAGCAAGAAAGCAGCTGTAGGAGCAGGTAAGAAATTTTCTAGCAATGTCAAAATAAATGCCAAAACCAGCATTTATCGGTTTGAAAATTGCAGCTATGCTGGTCAGAACATCGTTGTGGTACCTGAGATAATGTGTGCGAACAGGGCTTGGTGCCAGCGTGGAGGTAAAAGGGAGGGAGAGGGGGGAAATGGCACCTTGCAGTTTTGCGCCTTGCAGTTTTGCAGGAGATCTTTCGGGGCGGGGGGGGGTGGTGTTTATGTTAGTTTTTAGTTTAGGTGTTTGTAAAGCTCCCTCTGTAGGTGTCAAAGGAAGAGAAGCTTCTGCAAAGGTTGATTTAGAACAGCTAAATCAAGTGTCTGTCTGGAGGTCCCTTTGGAGGAACTCTGTCAGAGGAGTTTTTCTCTTTACATTAGCTATAGAGAGCCGTGGTGATGGCCACCACAAGTTGCTAGGCTTTTATGACTATTCCCCTAACTGGAGGGGAGGGTGGAAAATTCCAATAAATGCTCAGTGAAAAGTAATGCAAATATTTTATTCCTCTGTCTCTGAGAGAAAGAAGTTTGTGTTCATAACGCTGCAGTATTGAAGAACATAATGCAGAGCGTTTGAGTTCTGTCCCTACTCTGACTCTGTTAAATACAACTTTCAGATACGTTAATCTGTTTTGTTGACACCTGTGTACAACTTCCAGTTATTAACACTTGATTTATTTAAGTATGGGTGCAGTGGGGAAGTATTAGATTCTACATCTCATCTATGGGCTTACTCTTAATAAATTGCTCTCCTCTGAGGGTCCCTCAGAGCTTTAAGGAGAGCTGCAGTTGTACTTGGTAACTAGAAACAACACATTCTTAAAAAATAACTAGCTATTACTGTAGTGATCATTGCAGGAAACAAATTAATTTAGCTACTCTGTGGCTGGAATTAAAGGGTTGTGTCTGTTTTGAGAGCTGTGGTGATGGCCACCACAAGTTGCTAGGCTTTTATGACTATTCCCCTAACTGGAGGGGAGGGTGGAAAATTCCAATAAATGCTCAGTGAAAAGTAATGCAAATATTTTATTCCTCTGTCTCTGAGAGAAAGAAGTTTGTGTTCATAACGCTGCAGTATTGAAGAACATAATGCAGAGCATTTGAGTTCTGTCCCTACTCTGACTCTGTTAAATACAACTTTCAGATACGTTAATCTGTTTTGTTGACACCTGTGTACAACTTCCAGTTATTAACACTTGATTTATTTAAGTATGGGTGCAGTGGGGAAGTATTAGATTCTACATCTCATCTATGGGCTTACTCTTAATAAATTGCTCTCCTCTGAGGGTCCCTCAGAGCTTTAAGGAGAGCTGCAGTTGTACTTGGTAACTAGAAACAACACATTCTTAAAAAATAACTAGCTATTACTGTAGTGATCATTGCAGGAAACAAATTAATTTAGCTACTCTGTGGCTGGAATTAAAGGGTTGTGTCTGTTTTTTTCAAATATGTTGTTAGTCGAGACGATGATGTGTTTATGATATTACAGAAGCATGGAAATTTGTGGCACTGTATGAAGACATTTTTATTTCAGCTCTAATCGTAGACAATCTAAACATAACTTACTGACTGTGAGAAGCACATGTAACATGGTAAACTGTCAAATATATGGGTTAGCTGTCTGACAATCACTTCTTCTGAGCCACCACTGCTGCGTGTGTACTACTTATTTTCTTGTTATGGGAGAGAGTGCATATTTAGTTTGTGCGTCTTCTCTAAGCAGTAAAAGGCAGTTTTTCTAGCCCTGGTACTGGCACAATTACCATCAACTTTTTAAAAGCTTGGTAGTGAATACAGACTGAGGCCTGAAACTCCCTAGCTGGTGCCAAGGGGCTGACTACAAAGCCTTTGCTGAACACCTCCTGTTGGAATTTTTGCGAAGTGTGTACTCGGAGCTTACAGCTGCGTTCGTAGTTGAAGACTGAACCGTTTCTGTGTTACGCTGGCGTTAGAATACAGTGTGACTTTCAATGTGAATTGAAGGCGCTTGGATTTAGTTTTGCTTCCACACTCATAGCAAATGTAGTGCAGTATTGGCCTATGTCATAAGAAACTAACAGGAAACTAAACGTCACTATGCGGTGTGAATCTGGTGGGGGTCTTTTAATTGCATGCTACTCTTACAGTGCCTCTTAACTAAATAGGTAACTTAGGAGCTTAAAAAGCATGTTTGATTAGAGTAGTTACTGTTTCATTCTCCTGTGGGTTTTTTCCTGACTTTCTGTTCTTCTTTCTTTTCTTTCTTAGTCTTCATGAAGAAATCATTGACTTTTATAAGTATATGTCTCCCAGACCTGAAGAAGAGAGAATGCGGATGGAAGTGGTGAACAGGATAGAAAACGTTATAAAAGAGCTCTGGCCTAATGCAGATGTGAGTAGGATGCTGTTCTGTTTGTATATATAAGAGCAATATTTTGTGCCTGTTTACTTTGTGAAGTATTGAATAATTAAAATACTGTTTCTTTTTCCATATTAAAACAAAAAAAAGGATTTCTGGTCAAATGAGAGAGGCGATCTTTATTTCTAGAATAATACAGGTCAACATTTTCTATCACACAGAGGAACAAAGACAAACTAGACCTACTGTAGTCGAAGAAAGGGCATAAGGTGTGACAAAATTTAGTCTCATTAATATTTATTTACTAAGATTAATTGGAACGAATCAGGCATGCGTGCATGCTTGTAAAGTATTGTGTTTAAAAAAAATAAATCTTCTGAAGCTTATAGCTTCAATAGTAGCAGGGCTTCTCGTCCGAAGACCTGCAGTCTTGAATAAGTCTATTAAGTGGAATGGCAGCAAAGCCACATTATGTAGATGATGCTGATTTTAATGGGCAGTTAAACTAAGTTGACATATCTTAGAAATTTAAAGGAACCATTTTTTTTGTGCAGGGACAAACAAATCTGTAGATCTGTGTATTAAGCTTAAAATCTGTAATACCTCTTTCCACTGAAGATGGTTTTTTGCTAGTACTTCTTTGTTCAGTCAAAACAAGAATTTCTCCTATGTGGAGCTATGCTTTTTTTAATAAAGGTTGGATTAAACAGAAGCTGTAGAATTTGCTTTTACAACTCAAGATGGTTTTATGGGGGGACAGTTGGATTTTTAGCATAATTGAATCTGGTTTAATTGTATCCCTCTACTAAGATGGTGTTCATTTCCAGAATGCAGATTTTTGTAGCTGTATTCATCTATTGGTAGATAACAGTAGTTGAAAATAGGGACTTGTTAGCTGGAATAGCAAACTGAATTCAGACAGCAGGATCTTTAGTATAAGGAATGCTCTTTGATCTTGCCACAGTAGAAGATAGTGTTTTGACATGAGTGACTTAAACCCACTGTGGATTTCAGATCTTCTTAACCTGTTTTTTGGAATGTGTTTTTTAGAAATTAGCAAAATATGTCAGAATATGAGTTCTGTATAAGCTGTATGTATGTGGCGTGTGGTTTTGTGTGTAAAATATACTCATGTTTTCAAGGTGGTTCATGTTGTTGTGGACAACGTATTGGTGATGTATAATATGGAAGGAGAACTCTCTGCTCAGCGATAGTCACCTCTGCACAGTTACAGGGAGTTGATAGAGTCAGTACTACACGTGTCTGGTAATTTTCTCTTACAAAACCAATAACCTTTCCAAGGAAACTGTGTAAGAGACTTTTGCGTATCTCACAGGTGTTGTATAGCTCTCCTCTAACCCAGTGAAACAGTGTTGTACACCCTAATCAAGAGCAGGAGCAGTGGGCTGCCAGTCTGACAGGCAATAGTATAGGAAATGGCGTGGTATGAAACGGTGCTTACTGTGATACACCCTTTTATAGGAGATTTCACCAAAATAACCGATCGCTTCAGCCTGGAGAAGATGCTGCAATTTCCTAGACAAGTTTGTGTGCTGCAGATTTCAGTAGTGTAATGGGGTAAATGGATTTATTACCCTGGGATCTTTCTTTGTTACCACTAACACTTTGAATGGGGCACAAGAACTTTGTACTTCCAGAGGTACTCTGGTTGTAGGACAGACTTGATCTGTAAAAGCTAGGTCTTTTGTATAAAAAATAATCTTTTATATATA
>NW_009617947.1:0-1482 GCF_000690535.1 Cariama cristata
GCTGCAAAGTGAGAATATGTCAGGGCAAAGGTGGGAATGTGCAGAGGGTATAAGTAGGGACATCTAGCAAGGTGGCAGGAGAGTAACGGAGGAGAAGACATTCCGAATCACGACAGTGGGGCAGGGGAGCTGGGAGGGGGGTGGAAGAAGTGGGAAGTGGTGCGAAAGGAACCAGAGATGAGGAATACCCTGAGGGATGTAAAAAGGAATAAACAATATCCTGGGAGCGATGAAAAGCAGCAGCAGGCAGGGAGCGACGCTATTGAGATTTAGACCAATCTTACATTGAAAGGAAGTGACACGTGCTCTAGCCGCTCATAATACACGTGTGTAAGCCACAATCCTGCATGCGTATGCTTTTTCAATGATAAGGAAATGAGTAGCAAATTAATTAGGAATTGGGAGCACTGTTCAGATTGGCTGGCAATCCATAAAGAAAAGATGGTCAAGTGCCATGACTGAAAAGGAGCTTGGAGCTCAGAGAAGGCTTGGATATTTGGTACTCAGGCTAACTGAGCTAGATAAAACATTGCAAAAAAAATTTGGCTGGCAAAGCAATCTGCTTCCCCTGAAACTGGTTCATGTCACTGCAGCATCCCGGTGCAATATGGTCTTGTAGCTGCGTTTTCCCTGGACACTGAGCTAAGGATTCCTCCACCTGTTTATCTTACAGGAGAAGCTGATGTGAAGAGGATAAGGATGTTGGGCGCTTCTAGTGCTGGGTTAAGTCTGAATGGTTGGTCTGGCCTCTCTGACAGTGACTGGTGTGGAAGGTGACAGCTGTCTGAAAGGTGTCTCTGCCTTCTGGGGTTATTAACTAGCATGAATCATAGCAGCTGTACTGATACAAACAATTATTTTTTTATAAATCGAAAATGCAGTGTTAAGCAGGGTTTGCTTGGCTTGATCTGTGAAGGTCTGACTCAAAATGATGAGAGCAGACTGATCCTGGAAGGGGGGGAAAAAAAAAACCAGAATGAGTGTCAGAAAAGTTAACACTGATGCCCACTTCATCTGCTGTGACTCCCAGCTGCCTTCACGTGATGCCCACCTTGCTCCATGCTCCAGCTCAGAGACCTGTTTCTTGTCTGCCTATGAGCTCTGTGTGCTCAGGCACTTCAAAAAATCAAGCAGTAAATGTGATTGCCTTGATTATAAATGTCATCCAGCTCAGAGGAAAGAGGAATGGCTGAGTTGGGGCTGGTCTAGTACATAACTGCCAGTGATTAACCACAGCAGGGAGCACCTCCCAAGATGTCCCGACCCCGCTGCAGGCAGGTGTGGATTAATCCCATGTGTATGGGTTAGAGATTGGTGTAAGTGCTAGGGCTTTAAGTCTCTCTAGTGATAACAACTCTGGGTATGGTTTTATTTTCCTATGGATTGCTTGGTCCTGTATTGAATGGTGCGGGGGTCCTGGTCTTGCTGCCTTCCTGTGGCAGTGAGCTCTGCTGTTTAATCATATTGAAATGGAGGGGCGGG
>NW_009617947.1:1513-18412 GCF_000690535.1 Cariama cristata
TGGTGGGTGTAAGTATTTCCCACCTACCAGGTTTGGATTTGCCATCTTCTAGTGCTCCTGTGTGTCATTTTGGCCCTGTGCTGGGAGCACAGAAGTTTCCCAGTTACAGTTTTTGTTATTTTATACACTTCTATCAGTTTTTCTGTTCAGAGGAGCTTGGGACCAAAAGAGATGGCTGGAGTTGCCTTATCCAGCGCCCTGCAATCATGAGCCACTGTGCTGTTAAGCCCAGAATGTGGTACCAGAAATGTGCTCTCCCGCATCAGAGGTCGTGAAATATTTGTGTGCTCTACAGCAGATGTAGGACCTATGCAGTAGCAGATTGAAAAAAAAAGTATATTACTGTGATGACAGTCCTGGGAGGAATCAAGGGTATTGCTAATGTAATTGGTGCTTGCAGTGAGGAAGAGAACTTCCTTGGTAAAAGGGACCAGAAACTGGCCCAAAGTTTCCCCGTTCTTTGCAGAGGACAGCATTCCCAGGCTGTCCATCGTGTCTGATTTTCTCTGAACCTCCTCAGGTTTTGCAAAATCCATCGCAACCTGGGGTGACCGGTCCTGCCTGGTATCTGGCCTTCCTCCTCCCAGTCCTTTTGCAGCTGGACACCTTACCTGATGGTGGTGGGCTTGGCCGAGGAGTGCTGAGCTGAGTGTGGGGACCCCAGCTCCCTTGCACAGGCTATTGCTGCTCAAAATCCTGCAAGGTGACTTGGCGCAACTTTAATGTGGGTTTTCTAAGATAATCACTTTGTTTTTTATTGACAGGGTGTCACTTATTTTGTTGGTCATCTGTCTTGCTTGGCTAAGTCTCACTCCGGTAGCCAAGAGTCCTCTCTGGTCTTGAGAGACTGTTTTAACCTACCCAAAATAACCTGTATCCTCTGCAGATCCTGTGACCCCACCAAGACCTCCCTTCCCACATCACTTATATATTATTCAAACCATCTATACAGCACTTGCTTCCTTTATTCTGAACTAATGTCCTTCTGAATGACTCTCGTTGTGCTCTAGACACTTTCCTAAAATCTAGCGTCACTTGTGTATCTCGTAATTCACCGCCTCCTCCTAGGATGTTGTACTTAATTACGTTGTGAACCCTATTACTTAAGGGCTCGGATATTGTCACTTCTTGAATTAGTTCCTCATGTTACTGAAAATGAAGTCAGGAATAGCTGCTTTTGCTTGTGGGTGCTCAAATTAGCTGTTCCAAGAAGCGATTGTTTAAAGCGCTGAGGAGCTGTTGTGTTCTTTGTGCCAGCTTACAGGTGAATTCTCCCATCATCATTTTCTTTAAATGGTGCCACTGTTTCTTTCAAAACTGCCCACCCTGTTGCCTTTATCTCGAGACCTAACGATAAGTGTGCAGCATGGGATTATAAATGTATTAACTTCTGGGGTTGTGAATTCATGCAGAGTTGCTGATATGATCTTCCGCACTTAGAGTTTTTCCCCTTAAGAGGTGTAAGGTTTCTGAGTTATCTCCACAGAGGTATTTAAAAGACTGCATTATTTCTCCAACCCTTTGGCTTGAACCCACTTTTCCATACAACTTGCTGCCAGGTATTATAAGATCCCATTTGCTTTTTAGCGTTCCACCAAGTTTCTGTCATTCAGAGTGTATTAGTCATCATCCATTGCCAGGATTTCTAGTTCACCTTAAATTCAGCCTATTTTGAGATGTTTAAAGCTTGAAAGTGTGTGTGTGGGGGGGCGTGGGGCGCAGAGAGTAAAAGCGGGGGAAAAAAAGAGCCAGTAGTAGAAATGCTAATGTCAAACCTTCCTCCTTTATTTAAGAATCTGTGTTAGATGTGACTTGATCGGTCTTTCCTGCTCCTGTCTCCTCTGAAACTGCATGGGTTGCTGAGGGAATGTGACTTCTGGGCTTGGATTTGCCGGCTAACTGCTTTTTGGTTTTTATCTGCTAGATTGAAAGCGAGCGAGTTGGAGTCAGGCAGGTGAGAAAGGACCTTCAGTAATTCCCCTTACACCACCCTGCTGCTTAAACCTACTGGGTTGAAGGGGCTGAGGGCTACGGGACTTTGCTCTGTGTCTCTGTTAGCTTGGTCCGCTGTGCTGGGAGCAGGGCTGCCAACTCCAGGGCATGGAAGATGAGGGTGCAATGTCCTACCCCATCCCACCGCAGCCCCTCGTGTCCTTCAGGCTGACCCTGCCCCGAAGGGGATGATGGGCACTGCAAAAGGGCCAAGCCAAGGGAGGAAAAACAGGATTAGACATCCTGGGGAATGGGATAGCTTCTTGGGGGGACCACACGCCATGGGCGGTGAGATTACGCCGATCCTTTGCTGTAGGACTCTGCAGGGAAGAGACTGATGGGATCTCCCACAGATTAATCTGGTTAAAGCATTCTTCACGGGGCAGATAATCTCTGTGTCAGCATTCGTGAGTTCAGACCCACTGACGAAAGCTCCTCTGCAGCCAGCTGGGAGCTGGATAAATAGGGCAGATGCTGCCATTATGTTAAATGGCTTTCAGTGCAGTGTACAAACCTCTGAAAGTAAAAAAAAAAAAAGCAAGCTCAGTGGAGAAAAAGGGACCAAAGTTGGATGTTTGAATCTGTCCATACATGCGTAGTCTCAGGTGCGTGCTGGGGACTGCGTGCGAGTTCCCACTGGTGTTTTTGGAGAACTTTGCTCTCTTAACTGGTTTCAGTTGAAAATTGCTGATTCAGTGAAATCAGCATGAATTTACTGTCACCCCTCCATCCCCTGGAAATTACGTGCATGTTTTAGTCAGCTCAGTGTGTTTCCTTTTGGCTTTGTATGATAATGTAAAAGTCAATATGGTAATGGACGATAGTCAAAACCCTTAGGTCAAAACAATGTACTTCAAACAAGTTGAAGCAAAATATATTTTGAATATATTGTTTCGGGCCATTGCAAATTAAGAAGATGCAGGCCTATAGCACACGGCACAACATTTGACTTCCAACAGCCTGTTGGGAATCTGTGGCCTTAATGTCCAAGCAAACACTTGATAAGATTCAGTTTGTTTCTCTTTTTTTTTTCTTTTTCTAACAGAGTTTAGTTTCGATAACGGCTGTGGGGCTGACAGCTCTGAGGAACAAGCCTTAATGCATTTCTGCAACTTGCATCTTAAAGCTTGATGTGTCCTGGCAACTCCTCCTCTGCTTCTAAAGCTATCTTTTTCTCTTTCTTTTTTGTTTTTCTTTCAAAGCTTATCATGTTTCCTAGGTAGACATGAACTACATCCATCAAAGCACAAGTTTAGCTGTGACAGTGGGGTCTGCAATGTAGTCCATGTGGTTTCCATGCAGGCTCTAAGCCCACCCCTCGTGCAGGCTTGGGGGGTTTCTGGTGGGTTCAGGCTGCCTGTGACATCCAGACCGCACAAAGGAGATGAGGCAGTGCATGGCCAGGAGTGCAGAGCCTGGGCTAACACCAGAATTTGTGGTGGCCACTGGGGCTTGCAGGAGAGGTAAGGAGGAAGCCTAGGGTGAATATTGGCTTTTGGACCCCTGTTCAGCCAACCTGTCCAAGATATTTGCTATGCTCTAAGTTGATTTTTGGATAAGAGTCTGCTTGCAAGCTGATGTTTTCAGAACAGGGACAACCCATAGGAAACAAGGCAAGGATGAGTCCCCAAGGGGGGGCTTCCCGCTTGTCCTCATGCCAACCCTGCAAGAGTGGAGAAGGCACGGGGGTGAGTCACTTGTAGGACAAGCCAGAACATACCCAAGTCCTCCTCTCTCTTTTGTTGGCCGTTGTTTCTCAGAATGGGTGAGCAAGCAAAGGCCTGTGTTCGGGAACCAGACAGGACACAGGACTGTTGCCTTCTCCCATCACAGCATGGAGGAAGGGCTGAGAAGCAGGACCAAACATGTCAAGGGTCCTTGTTGGACACAGGTAAACATGTATCTTGCTGGAGATCTCAGCAGCGTGAGCTTGTTCCTGTAGAGGAGTGCCTGTCCCACCCCTACTCCCGTATCCTCCTGGATGCCAACGCAATGTGGGGTGGCTGGGGGAAGGAGAGCACCAGCTCCCTTCCAGGGCTGGAGCGCTGCAGGGAGAGGTACAAGTAATGGAAATTGAAATGCAAATTTTTCTTCTGAGTGGAGAAAAGGCCCCCATAAATCAGGAGTGACAGGAACACAAAGACACCATCAGGATGCATTTGCACAATCAAGGGATGTTTCATATATCAGAGAGAACCAAGGCACAACCTCTGCTCCTGAAATAAACCAAATCCATTTTTTCTCATCAGCAAAGCAGTCTCTGAAATTCTCTGTTTGAAAAGCAACAGAAAACAGAAAGGAGATTTGAGGTAAATTTTACCCAGACGTGGTGTGTTTTCTAATCCAGACAGGAAAACATTTGTTTTAAATAGGCAGTGAAAAACAAACAATTCCTCCCTCCCTACACATCCAGCAACGTGATAGGGATCTGCATTATTGTTTTTTTTAATCTAGATTTTTATCATCTTCAAATAAATGATACTGCTGCTGAGAACCTTCGTACATGAACCCTTCATAATATGATTGTGTAGTCTAGAAACAGAGTAACATCATGGCAAAGAAAGAGCAGAAATGCTTGAACAGTGATCCTGTCCCCAGGACACCAACAAAAGGAGCTGAGAGCTCAGAGAGGTTTTTCCTAGGCTTGAACCTATAACCACAGCTAAATGTTCCACCAGCCTGCGTGTAGGGCTGGGCAAGCTGGAGGTGCTGCTATAGGAAGAGGTGGAAGTTTTAATCTTAAATCAGAAGTGACAGAGCTGAGTGATTGAATTTGGTCTTGCAAGCCCTACCCTGGATTTTAGCTTCTCTCTTCATCATGCTGTCACAAGCACCAAATCCATCCAGCTTTTTCTGTGGTAACTGATAAACCCTCTGTGTCTTGCTATCTTCCATGTTAGAGCTGAGAAAGACCTTTCAGGCTTACCAGCTGGCTTCCCTAATAGACAGTGTGTGCTGGGTGTTTCTATACTTCCATTTAAACGTTCCTAAGGAGCCCCGGTCCCATGGGTGTGAGATCTTTACCCCAGAGCTTCTATGAGGGTAGGGGTATTGTGCAGTTTTCAGTGCGTGTCTCAAAAACCAGGTCAGGGATGTCCAACACTACCTCTACATTGCAGAAAACATGATTATGTACGTGCAAGTCGTCTAATAAATCAACCATAATAAATTTGAGCTCTGCTTTTGGCTACAGCTGTGTGGTCTTGTCCCACGCGTAGTGTTGGGTTATGCTGGCAAGACTTGAAGCAGTTGCCATCTTCTGTTCTCCACCCTTATCCCTCTGATAAGAAGGGCTGAGAGGGATGTCTATCTGCCCCTCTTCTGCAGTGGTTTGCAGGACTGTGTGTTGAGAGATGTAAATTGGTGGAGAGCTCCACTGGCTGATGGAGTTACGGACTATTCCTGCCCAGGTACAAATATAGGACCCTTTTGGAAAGCTATTGGGTGATAAGCACTGGAGCTGTCCCAGTTTATATTTCCTCAAACTGAGCTGTCATGCTCTACTCTTCCAGCTGTAGAATGGGGATTAGGCAGACAGGCTTCGTTGACATGATTTGGAATGGATTAAAACTTACAATTGAGTTATGCAGGTTCTGTGTTAACAAAACCTTTCCATCACACCACCACATGCTCTAAAGCACATTAGAAAGCGGCTACATTATGAAGGGCTTAGGGAATTCAGATTTGTTTTCCTGCAGCTGTTTTTCTGTCCCTGCCAGGGTCGGGTACGTAACGTGCCATCAGCCTCACTCTACTGGAGCTGGAAAGAACTGTCTTGTCTTTCTAAAAGATGACCAGTGATAGCTTCTCTGATGCTAAACTGCTTTTTTTAACTTTTTTTGAGCCATTTCACAACTAGAAGGGAAGCAGCTGCGTTGCTAGGAAGTGGGAGGCTTCTTCCTATGGAAGGGTGATTCTTCCTGGATCAGGTACAAAACTGGCTGTGTTTCCTTGGGAATGACATGTGTTTTCCTGCTCTCCTCTGCCCTGGTTGCTTTATCCCAGTCTTGTGCTGTGTCTGACCAGCCTGCGGGTGGAAACGTCAGTGAGGACAGTGCTCTGGGATGAGAAACAAGAAGCTGACCCAGAGTGGTCCCAGTGACTGGGTGAAAAAGGAACAATTTAGTTCCACTGTTCTCTCAAACAAGCAAGCAACATATATGGGCATGTCCACACTGCTCCCTCTTTTTATGTGTTATAAAGCCAATTAAATACAACTCCTCAATGGTATGTGCTATTGAGATTAGAAGTGGGGTGGCCAAGATTTGATGGAGTCTGGAAATGGTTGTCCAACCCCACCTCAAATTGTCGAGTTCTCTCTGTTTGGACAAGTTCACTGTCTCTGTGCTGTGGGCTGAAAGGTGTTTGTCTTTGGACAGGACCTTGATGGTCTCAGGACTTTGCCTGTGCAGCATGTGGGGGTTTGCTGGCTTCAGTGGTTTTGTTTTGGACCTTGATGGTGGTGGTGATGGGGGAAACGTGCTAAAGGATCCCAGCAGTTCCTTCTGCAGAGCACAGGGTTTCAGTGTGATGAGGATAGGGAATAATGATCTCTTCTGTTGTTCTATTTCTTTTAAATTAGGATTAATTGGAAAAAGTAGGGGAATTCTCCAACATTGGAAGAAAAGGCCTTCTCAAGAGAAAGACTAAGTTAAGGCTTAAAATAGAGGACTTTGACCATTTAAAAATAACATGTACATCAAATATGTCATCAGAAAGCCTGGGTATGCTTAGGTGAAGAAATCAAACATTAGACAAACCATCAAGACACCAGAATGTACGTGCCTTCCCAGTGAAAGACCTATATCAGCTGATTGTCCTGCGCACGTGGCCTACCTCCTTGTCTACGTTAGTCACGCATAGGCATACTGCCTTTGAAAAGCTGTCATGCAGCAGCCTATAACAGGGCCAACGTCAGTCTATCATTTCTTTTTTGTACACCTTCAAACAAAAGTCTGTAAGGCAGCATCCAGGCAGCTGAAAGGAGAAGTGAGAGGAGTGTGACTGCTAATGGGGGAGGAAAGGATCAGGCGTGTGTGCGGGGAGGCTTCACGAAATGGTCCGAAAGCATGGAGAGAGAGAGAGACAGGACTAGCAAAGAGCTTTGTACGTGGCAGTGCAACCCGGCGTGATGATTGTCACTTGGAAATTTATGGCTCTGTGAGGCTGAAAAGTCTATTTAAAGGGTTATTAGAACTAATTACCCTGGAGAAATGAAGCTGGACTTAAACAACAAAAAAATTATAATAGGGGTCACTACACACAAAATATTGGTGCAAATTTTTGATTTTTTTCTTTCTCCGTACCCTCCTCCCTAGTCTTAGTGACAGGTGGGTGGGAAGTGTGCAGAGCAAGGGGAAGAGAACACCTTATCAGCCCGGTGCAGCGTGCGGGGGTTCGAGTGTGTGGCTGGCTCCAGACCTGGCACAGCCAGACCGTGGCTGCCCTGGCCCCGGCCACTGCCTGGCAAGGGTCCCTCATCCCATGGGGCTGCAGGACCTCGGTCACCTGGCTGTTGGCTGGTCGTTTGTCATCCTGCCTGATGGCAGAGGGGCTGGGAGCAGAGCTGGCTTTAGGGACAGGCTGTTCTTTCTGGGAAAGTGATGGGAACTCTTTTAGACTCATTTTTTTGAGATTTACTGCGGGTCCTCAGCAGCTGGCTCCTCCAGGCGTGCCAAGTCTGTCTTTACTAGCCTGACCTGCACTCTGGTTTTTCTTTTCCTTCCGCTTACTGTCGTAAATAATGTGAGAGCTCTTTAAATGTGGTGAAGCTAAGTGGGTGCTCAAAGCGTGCCTAAGAGGAGGCTGTGCTTTACATGCTGTGGAGGTGCAGATGCCTCCTGCTTCAGCCTCCTGCTTCAGCCTCCCACCGTTGGAACAGGTATGGCAACTTCTTTTCCAGAAACCTGATGGTGCAGAGGGGTTTTCTCCTCTTTCAAAGAGGTGCTGTGACAGGACTGTCCCTTCTTATCAGAAAGGAAAAGTGGTGACTGCAGCTACCTGAGGGAAAATGTTTTGGTCCCTGACCTGACTCAGACCAAAACAGACATCCTTCCTGCACAGCACAATGCTCCATGGGAATGGACGTGTGAAACAACGTGCATCCTGGCACCAAAATGGGTGAATGCTTGAGGCACAGGTCACAGGAATGACTTCTCACCCCTCAGGCCTCTCTCTGCTTCCTGACTTTCTAGGAAAACTGTTCTTGTCTGCATTTTTCTCATGTTCCTTGTCAAGTCCTGTCATTGCCGAGTTGCCACAGGTAAGCTGAAGTGGGACAGGCCAGGGGCTCTGGTCTACTTCTGCTTGGAGAAGCACATGTGTGTGGTCAGCAGAGTATTAGACATGCGACTAGAGGAAGGGACACTCTTCCTCCAACTCCCAACTTTCTTCTCCAGAGCTCCCATCAAGCTCAGTGGCACCTTGCTAACGGTGATGATGGGAGAAGCATATGTATGTCATCAGCAGAGTATTAGACATGCAACTAGAGGAAGGGACACTCTTCCAACTCCCAACTTTCTTCTCCAGAGCTCCCATCAAGCTCAGTGGCACCCCAGGTGGCATTCTGGGTTTGAGAAACATCAGCTTGTGCAGAAGCATAGACAGCTTCTGGTTTGGGTTTGATAGTAGCTATGTTGGCTGCATAAACTGAGTGGATGTGATGTGCAAACAGGTTATGGGGAGAGAAGATAATTCTGTTGTCTGCCATGCAGATAGCTGGATGTGTGATGACCATGAGACCTGTAAGATACTTTGCTTACTGGATACAAGGGTGTCAAATCCCACAAGGTATGTGAATATTTTAGAGACAGCTGTGAAGGAGATGTGGTCATGGTACCTCTTAGTATCTGAGATACAAGAATCTGTAGGAAAGAAGCCTTGAAGTATAAGGGTAAATTATTAGCAAGGAAGCCTAAAGGTAAAGCTTCTATAGTAGTCTTTTCTGGTACGCTGCTGGCTCCATGTCTGATTGTATCTGGACAGGAAGAATCATTCTCAGACAAAAGAAAAAACTGTGTAGAGAAGATGTGAGTTTTGTTAAGTCACTGCTAAATCTATTTGGAAAGGGATATACTGCGTGTAAGGGGTAGGAGAATAAATTTGCAGAAGGTGTTGGGTCTGCCAACTGCAGGTATCCTGAGTCTAGTAAGGGCGCGTATGTTATCTCGGAGAGCAGCATATGAAGCTACGGCTCCTGGTGGGCCCTTGGCAGGGCTGCACTGGGCATCAGGCAGCTGTCCTAATCCACAAAGGATGCATTTATCACATATACCTGGTCACTGGTGCTCACCATTGCCAATGTCTCATCTTGCTGAGCTGGGCAGATGATCAATAACTTGATGTCTCTTGGCTTGGTGAGCTCCTGCTTCAGGGCCTTCAGAGGTGAAAAGTCTGCATCATGATGCAGCCTTCCCTGCTTTGGACCTTTGCAGGCTGGGTTTTCTTCTCTGTTGACCGACACTTGGTACTAGTCATGTCCCAGATAAACAATCCTCTTTATTCCATGTTTATGGCAAAGTCACTTTATTGTTATAAGCAAAAAGGGAAAGTAGGCTGCTGGAAAGGAGGTAGTTAAGCGGGCAGTATTTAAACAGCGTAGGTACTATGGAGAGGGGGGAGGATTCTGAGAGTAGGTGACAAGTGAAGAAGGCAATGAAACCTGTATGGGACAATGGAAATGGAGTGATCCTTTGGTCCTCAGTAATTAACGTGACAGAAGATGGATGGCTGTGAGGCAGTGAAGAGTAATCCAATAAAGGAGCAACTCCTGCGGAGTCATGCAGGATTGGGTATGGTGGTTAAAAATTAAAACAAAACCAATATACTCATAAGACAGACTCTGAAAAGAGAAAGGGAAATACTTGGCATGGCTGGAAAGGACAGGGCAATGAGCTAGGCTGTAACTGGTATGTCCAAAAAGATATGAGATTAATGTATATCTGTGTTTTGTGACTGGAAACTGTACAGGGAAAAATAAGTTGGGCTGTAAATAAGAGGAAGAGGCATATATTTCCAGAGGCTGTCAAAAACTCTGGAATAAATAGAGTGTGAAGTCAAATCTATATGAAAGCAAATAGGTCACAGGAATACGAATGTGGTAATAGCAGTGTGCTACTAGTCCTAAATCTGACGGGAGGTGATGAACACAACATGTAGAGAGACATCAAGGAGGTAGCAGAACTCTGCTGTACTGATGGAGGCTTCAGCTAGCCTGCGCTATTAGCAGCTTGCTGTGTAGGAGCTGCCTTTTTTTGGAGCTGGTCATTCCGCAGTCAAATGTGTTGATAATTTGTGCTTACATAGCACTCGTTTACTGAAGGAATCTGGAGCGCCTTCGGAAGGTAGCAAATTCTTTGTCAGGTTGGGGGGAAAAAAGATGTGTGGGTATTAGACTGGACTTCGTGTAACGCTATCATAACTATTGGCTGAATTTTACCTTGAGATCCCAACGAAGGTATCGGTGGAAGATGGAGGTAGAGAGCGTAGGTCTTCTGGCTCCTGCCTGTCCGTGCACCGTGTACCTGAACAGCCAGAGACCTCTCTGAATGGGTGCAGGGAGCCCTACGTTTACGGTAATCTATATGCAGTACCTTGCTTGCCTCTATAAAGTGGAACTTGGACACTTTTTCCATTGTTCTCAGGAAAGATTTATGGGAGAACCGTTCTCCCTGTGGGTACTGTCCTTATCAAACGCAGTTGTAGTTGAGATGGAGAACAATCTTAGGTCAAAGACACTGGAGAACAAATTGGGAGGCTCTTGCTCAGTTCCCAGCTGTGTCCCATGTCTCCTATCTGCCCTTGGGTAAATCAGCTTGTTTCTCTGTGCCCTGGCTTCTTGTGTGCAAAGCAGAGATCGTAATGCATCGTTAGCCTGTCCTGTTTGGTTAGATTAAAAACTCCTTGGAGCAGGCAGCATGTTTTACCGCATGTTTATGTAACATTTTGCGTAACTTGAATTTGATCTTGGCTAGTGTCATCTAGGACATGTGGAGATACCTCATAAATAATACTAATAATATTTTAATATTGATAATGCTTAGCACATTCGCAGCATTTAACCCCCCTAAAACAGCACTCAATGCTGTCGGCGTCGCGGTGATTGAGCGTGAGTCATGTTGGCTCCTTTCCCTGGCATGGTGCAATCTGTCAGCTAGCCAGAAAGCTGAGGGGTTTGCTGAATATGTACTGGGGGTCAGGAACACCTGAATTTTAATGCAGTCCTGGGTAGTGACTTTCTGTGTGATCTCTGGGTAATGTGGTTTTTTTTTCTAAAGGGGACTCTGATTTTTGGCCATCAACCTGAGGTGGTGGGAGTCAGAGGTATGGAGCTTCGCAATTCTTGTTGGCTGTGTTAGAAATGACAAGTATTACACAGTTCTGAAAACCAGGGTCTAAGAAGCTCATGCGCTGGAGAAGCCAAATCAGAGGCACTTTGGAAAAAACCTGCTCCTCTCCTGCTTCCTTTCTTATCAGTAACAAAGGGGAAGTATTTATGTACCTTAAGAGGTAGTTGTGGAAATTAGTAAAAGCTTGCATAGTGTTTTGAAGGAAGCACTAGATGGTTTAAATAATCTTGTTTTCACCGAGTACTCTGCAGGATGTGAGAGGAGGGAAGGAAAAGAAAGAGAGCAGATGTACTGAGGAGAATACTGGCACATCTGCTTATCCACCACAGGGGCCCTTCTCAAATGAGAAGCTTAAATAACGAGCATCTCTCCTGTCCCTCACAGGTACCTCTGCCACACGTACACGTCAGGAGCTTCCTTCTCAGGAGGCCATCCGTAGCCTGTTTGTGTCCTCAAGGAGGTTCCAGCAGTTGCTGCGAGCCTGTGTGCTGGCTGGAGCTCCTAGCCTGCAGTTATCTGCTGAGACAGATTGGCTCAGTCGTTTGCAATCAGTGCTTCCTCCAGGCATGTGTCCTGCAGGCCATCGGTGCCAGTTCTTCCAGCGTACCCTCTGGGAACTGGGGCAAAGGAGCCAGCTACAAGCCTTCAAATAAGTCAAACACAGTGAGGGGAAAAATGTGCATTCAAAGTAGGGGGTGGTGGCATCTTGAAACTCTGAAAATTATGGCTGTTGTTTAATTACAGCCAATAATGAAATGAACAACAGGAGTTCATACCCAGCTCTTTCTGTTATTGCCCTGCATTTTGCTCAGACAGTCTGCAATTTCTTCTGAGAGACTTTACCAATCACTCCCCACACTTCTGAATTAATCTTTATTTACTTTGCTGCAAAGCTTTGTCACCGCATGACTTTCTTTTCTGTATTGAAGCACTTGTCAGAAAAGCCTACTAAGCTAAGCCCTGAGCACATGATTTAGTGATGCTGTATCCACTGAAAGCATCACCTAGCTGGGAGAAGGGAGAAAGGCAAAAATGACTTTATCCTGTCTTTCTGCCTCTCTAATTCAGGGCTGCTGGTGAAGTCAGAGTACCCTCTAAGATCAGCTAGCCTTGGAAACTGACTGTCTGGAGGAGCAGGGTGCTCGCTTCCACATCCTTCAAGTGATGTGCTGGGGTACAGGATACTGCCCTGGCATCTGCAGAGAGCAGAGTCTCTGCACAGAAGGACACGTACACCTTTTAAACTGTGAGAAGGTCCATAATCTGTCCTTTCTGCTTTCGTTGTCATCTTCATATTCCTGCAAGGTGTGGACAGCCTTTTTGTAAAAGGTGCCCTGCCCTCCCTTCAGATGTCTTTGAGTCGTGTGTCCCTGTGAGCTCAGCTTGGACTCGTGTGACCTTTGCCAGAGCTAGGTGGGAAGCTGCAAAGAGTGGAAAAAGCAATCTGTAACCTCTGAAAACTAGGATGGAGTAGAAAGACAAGATGAACAGAGAGACCGGTGCAGGAAAAAGGAGCATGAACAGGAAGACAGGGAGTGTTGTGTGGTCTGTAGACCTTCAGTGCCGGTGAGGTTTCTTCTAGCTATTTTCCTCTCCAGGGAAAGAGCTTCTTATTCAAAGATAGATGTTTCCACCATTCCTTTGTATTTGCTGTAAAGTAGTAGGCGAGAAGGTCAGCCCTCAAAAGCAACACCCAGGACCTACATCTGTCTGTCTCTCCTCCGCATGTCTGTGCTGTAGTCCTAGGGAGGTGACCCCTGGCCCTCTGAGCCTGGGCAGTTACAGGCAGCTGCCTAGCAGCACCTGTTTCAGGAGGTTCATTGGAATATCCTCTTTGTGCCCCACAGGCTGTTTCCCAAGGCCCACTGAGCCTAAAACCTACAATTAAGAGGACAAAACCCATACCTATAAAGCACCAGAAAGTAAGATGAGAAGACATGCCTTTACTGAGAAGGTGAAAGTTGTGCTGGAAATGGACGGAGCTGACCATGCTTTAGACTCTGCTTAGGACTTTGCGGCCGACTTTCCCCCCTTTACATGTGCCCTCCTTTCGCCTGTTTGTGAGCTACCGGAGAGCTCCTCTGGTAGGTTTGAGGGGCACAATGCGGTCTCACCGAAATCAATGGGAGGTAGGGATCTGTATGCTGGAAAAGGTCCCACAAAATGTTCCTGTGCATCCTTAAGGGCCTGCATGTCTTCCAAAACCTGGCCCTTTGTTCCTGAACAAACGTTTATGCCATTCCTTATGCTGTTTCATTCCAAACATTTAAGCATTTCTTTCCACTAGAGTTGGAAGGAGAGCTCTGGAAAGCAAAAGAGAAAGAGATGAAGGCAGAAGAAAAAAATGAAATAAACCAGAAAACTTTAGGAGTGGTAGGGAGGGGAAAAAGAAATACCTCTCTTTTAAATTCTCTTGCTTTCCTTGCCCTCCCAAATCCATCATCACTAGTTCTTTCCTTCTCCCTTTCTTGAGGTTGAGTCACACAGACACTGCTATTATAGTGCTATATTTATTTGGTGGTTATGTCTAGTTCACCCACCCAAGATAAGGACCCCATTCAAACCTATCATGACACGAAGGCCAAAGAAGGGACTGCAGTACTGCCAAACATGACAGGACTGTTACACCAGTTTGACAGGTGCTGGGGAAGACTTACACAACTTTGGATGGTGTTTCTGGGAGGCAGGGCAATGAAGCCCAGAAGCAAAGAGGGAAGATTTGGAGAGAATTTGAATTTTCTTGCAAAGCACTTCATGTTTTTACACTTTGGAAGGAAATTTCCACCAAGTAAGCTTGACCACATCCAGATTAAATCAGATAAAAAGCCAACAAAATACCACCTCGCTGTGACTCAGGCTCTGGTTTGAGAGTGGTGACTCCACCAGCCTCTCTGGCTGATCTTCTTCCTTCTCCCTGGGGTCATGCATGATGGGGGCCCTGTATCAGAGCATTCAGCTGCCCTGTTCAAATTCAGATTTTGTTACTCTGGAGCACATCGCTAATTCAAATCACTCTTGGACTGCAAATGCCTTCCTGCCTTGGCCTGCCATGTTCAGGTCTTCTCTAGAGCAGAGGTCCAACTGAGTGCAAAAGTCTAACTCTTCCAAGATCCCTACTTTGACACTGATGTGGGTAGGGAGTTGCCTCCACGAAGCAAAAGATCAGTAAGCAGTAAGAGCTTTACAATTTGGATCCCAGTTTTGTGTTTCAAGAGTTTCCTCTCGTGGTCCTTCCCTGGTGTCTCTTGCCCCTACAGCTCCATCTGCAGCAGGAAGCAGCCGCTGAACCTGCCAGTTGTGACCAGGAGATTTTGGAGCAAAATTCTTTCAGCTGTCATATAGCATAATAATGTTCCAAGCTGCAGTCTTATCATCTCATGCTGTGACCTTGTTGAAGCTCCTCATGTGAAGCCGAGTCAGGTTTTGGATGATGATCTCCAAGGCAGAGCCAGGATGCTGCAGGAGGCACCATTTGGGAGTCCGCAGGAGGTGTGATTCCTCAAGTCAGTCCTGAACTGATCCCACAGCATGGTGGAGTTTTGCTCTGCTGGCAAGTAAGACATGCAGCCGCAGTCCCAACCATCTGATGATATTAAAAAGCTCTTTCTCCAGGAACAGTCATTACCTCTAATACCCTGCTCAAGTTTAAATCTGGGTAATTACTTTCCTCCAACCTAAAAAAAGATTCTCAGGTGTTTTTTTTCTAGATACTGTATTTTTTCATGCTTCCTATAGTAAATAGCTTTGTAGGAATGTTACATAGTGTTAAACAGATGCTTTGTTGCGCCCTGAAAGCTAGATGCACTTTGGAGGTGGGTCATTATCAGTAGAGAAGCTCTGGAGCCCAGCTGCTACAGGCAGGAGGTAATCATTAATACTAGGGCTGTGTAGTAGCATTGATGAAGATGCATGGTATTTGTGAGATATTTGAATAATTAGCAGTGGGATCTGTGCACCTCTTCAGAAAACACCAGGTTGCTTCAGAAGACCAATGTGTATCCATCCGAGTGGGATGCCATCCAACTAGAATTCTTGGCATAGCTCGTGCTGACCTTAGGACCGACGGGCTCTCCTGTGATTGCTGTGGTGAAGAGCATCGTAAAGAAGCCTTGCTTTCTCTCTGCAGCCCCCTGTGTGATTAGGGGCCCTCTGTGGCCTCTTGTAGCTCTACCCTAGGTCAGACCTCTCTGGTTGGCTTCCTATTTCTGGAACATATGAAGACTTGTCTCATTGCGTTAATACCTTTGTCTATTTGCTCTTCAGATTCCTTCTTAGCCTCTTAGTCTCCATTGTTTGTTTTTCCTGCCAGAGGTTAAATTTCTTTCTATTAGTTTTGGTTTTGCTGGACTTGAGAGTTTAATGGATGCAATTAGCAAGTCTGAATAAATCATTAGGGAAAGAGAGATGTGCTTCATTTTGTTTCTGTAATAAAAAAAGAAACTTTCCAAAAGCTGTCTTCAATGCTCGCCTTACTCTGCGGGGAGATATGATATGGTGTATGAGATACAACTGACTTAGTTCTCATTAGTTGCTAAGCTAAACCTGAATTTGAGCTACACAGCCAAAAGCCTGTGGCCTGGTACAGGACCTGCCTTCTGAGCAGTCCTGGGAAGTTAGACTGATCAGAGAGGCTGACCTATGGTGCTTTGTTTTGTTGGTGTTTATCTGATTTAATATGGATACAACTGAGTCTTGCTTTTTTCTAATGAATCTGTTCTTGATGTAAAGTCCCTTCCGAAGGGCAGAAACATGGAAGTGTTGCCAAGCATTTAAAAATCTCTCTGCTGCCTCCCTCTTCTGTAGTTTCTTATCCTGCCTCCCAGTACCACCATCACAAGTCACGTAAGTCTTCCCTAGTGCGCCTCAAATCAACATAACGGTCCTGCCACATTTGGCAGTACTGCAGTTCTTTCCTTGGCATCAATATTGTGAAAGATTTGAAGACCTTAGCGATGCATATGTCAACTGTCTAAAGTTCAGGTGCTCCTCTTTTGTGAGAAGAGTGTGTAAATGATGACATGAAGAAAGTAAACGTACAAAAAATGACATGACGTGGGAAGACCTAGAGCACATCGACCTTGAAGGCTGCAAAAAAGCTTTGTAAATTGCCCTCTATGGCTTGGCCACTGTGAAATCCCAGCGTTGCAAAGCTGGGTATTGGCATTTAATTTCCAATTGACTCAGAACTCAAAAAAAGAGTTCTAAGTCAGGTCAAAAACCCACAACCTTTTTTCAGTGATGTTGAAAAATTTCTTTGCACTAAAAAAGACAAAGAAGAAATGTTTCAGCCTTTCCAAAATAGGATTTCTAAAGCTTTTTGTTCTAAGAAATGTTTTGATTGTTTTGATCTATTTGAACACAAACACATTTTGAGATGTATTTTCCTTTGAGTGAACATCAAGTGTTACATTCAACTTTTTCTAGTGGCTTAGTTTAGCAGACGGAGGCTGAAGAGAAAGAACCCTGTTGCTTCTGTTGCCTTGTTTTGTAGAAAAAGACCATGAAACTCCTATGCATCAGCATAGAGGGGAAAAAGAAAAAGGGGGGGGGGGGGAAGGAA
>NW_009617947.1:18443-42980 GCF_000690535.1 Cariama cristata
GTGGGAGGGGGGTGAAAAAAAAAAAGAAACTTAACTGTGAGTAAGCCAACAGCAATGAGGGAGAGAAAATAAGCAGTTCTTTCCCTGGAGCTACTTGTTTCTCTGACCTTCGCAACACAAATCACTCTGTCCATTATAAATGAAATATTAACTGTCCCCCTTGCAGTTACAGCATCCTACCGGCTTTTTGCAGGATGGTCTCAAAGCAGGGAAGGAACACAGCACTGTCCTTAGCTTATTTCAAAAGGAGGGAAAGAAAACGCAATCACTACCAACTGGAAGCACAGGGTGCAGCCATTTAGCTGGTGGGATGAGAAGTAGGTGGAGGGGAGCCCAAAGGGGAAGCAGAGAAGAGAGGTGATGCAAATGTGATGTCTCACTTGCAGGGTGCCCATAGCTGTGCCTGCCTGGCACCGGCTCGGAGGTGGGAGGCCGTGAGGATTTGTGGGTGCAGGTGGCCGGTAGTTGGGATGCGTTGCATTGGGTTCCATCTTTCCAGTTCAGTCACTGAACTTCTCTACCACAGCAGGCTCTTCTCTCTATTTTGGGGCTACCCTGAGGAGCCACACCATAGAGCTGGCTTCCCCTTGCTGTAACCGCTTTGTAGCCAAGGCATTTCTCCTGCAGGTTAATCAGGTCTGAGGTAGTCAAGACCTGAATTGGCACAAGGCATACGCTAGGAGTGGTTTGGAGATAGCAATAGGAAAGACGGAGGGGTTATCATGCTTGTAAAGCTTACGTGTTTTCTGTGCTGGTAGGAGCACCAGCTGCTGGGGAGCTCTTTAGGCCTGGGGTACTCTTACTCTTCAGCTGATGATAAAGGAGGAAGAGGAGAGGGAACCACAAAGTATTGTTTTGTTTTTCTCTGTTGTATTTTTGTCCGTGATTAAAAAGCAGAGATTGAGACCCATCCCAAGTACATTAAGTGGTACCCGTTTTTCCAGGGGCAAGCTATTTACAGCTCCAATACAGCATACCTTGCTGCTGCTATTTGTCATTCAGGAATCAAGCCCAAAAGTTTTGCATCTTCAGCTGATGATAAAGGAGGAAGAGGAGAGGGAACCACAAAGTATTGTTTTGTTTTTCTCTGTTGTATTTTTGTCCGTGATTAAAAAGCAGAGATTGAGGCCCATCCCAAGTACATTGTGGTACCCATTTTTCCAGGGGCAAGCTATTTACAGCTCCAATACAGCATACCTTGCTGCTGCTATTTGTCATTCAGGAATCAAGCCCAAAAGTTTTGCATGTATCCCATCACCTGTTTCTGTCATCATCTAATTATGCACGTTCATGTTATCAAGCACTACCACAACATGTCCTAGAAACACCTGCACATCTCCTTAACTGTCTGGTAGCTTGCGGCTTTCCGCACTGACTCCATCCCAGGTGGTTTGGGGTGGATGATGGTTCTCTCCTGATGTGTGCTGGTGGCACGTCTCCCTCTTGAGTCTCTCCCCATCCCAGACTTGTCCTGTCCATTGGAAGACATGGTAGAAGGTCAATGGATATGTGGTGGCTGCCTTCAGGCAGCAGTTGGATGGACCCTGGTTGGGGTGTGGAAGGACCAGGAAGGGACCCATCAGTAAAGCAAAATGTCACGGCCACAGGCAGCTGTTGAACCTGTACAAGGAAAAGTGTTTTTAGGTTAAAATATAATTAACCTAGATATGGATATGTGCCACAAGACAGTGCTGAAGCCAAAAGCTTAACAGGACTTTTACAAGGAGGAGACTATAATGTGGATAATGAGAAGAGCCCATGGTGAAGAGTCAGGAAACCTTTCACCCTCTCCCTGTTTTTCCTTTTTTGAGTGAGGTCTGTGACCCCTTTATCCCTGAGGACTTGAGTCAGCTGTGAACTGTCACCATTAGGGAAAAATCTCCCTTTAAGGGCAAGTTATTACACAGCGGATTGCTGTAGGTTTTCTGGTACCTTCCTCTGAAGCATCCTGTGGTGGCCAAGAGAGAGGAGCTGACCATGGGCAGAAATGCCTGAGTGTCCTTTTAGTTTCCAAAACCTGTCGGAGGCCCTCAGTCTCCCTGGGAAAGGTGTTGGGAGTGGGGCCATGGGAAGGGAGAGCAGCGGCAAGGAAGGGCTGGGGCAGAGTGGGATGGCACGTGCATGAGTTCGCTTGTAATTAGGAGATTTGAACTTTGAAAGAAGTTAATTAGTAATGGAATTTCTGACTGAATGATGCAGGTTGTGAAGACTGGCTTTATCAGCAGCTGAAATTAATTGCGGGCTCGGGCATAGGGAAAAGGAAGGGGTGAAGGATACGGGGAGGGGGAGGCATCACCGAAAGAAAGATGATAAACCTGGTTGCAGGCTGTTGCCATGGTGATGGGATGCAGTCATTGTGGTTGACAGTGGTGACACATTGAAGGCAGCAGGTATTTCTAATTACCCTTCCACTGACCCGAGCAGGCAGCAACTCCTCCCAACTTGGGGCAGGAGATGCTCCAGTTTTCTCCTAACACTTTCTTCCTCTCCACCGCAGGTTGGCTGTGCCTTTTCAGGGTCCCTGCCTGCTCTGAAAGGAAAACTGTGGGGCAGCAGCTTTTCCTAATGTCACTTTAATAGCCTGGGAGCAGCCAGCGATTCAGCAGCATCCTCGGGAAGCCTGGACGATGCTGGCAAACTTTCAGGGGGCTGGTATCCAAAAAGCAGGGGAGGAGAAATAGAGTGCAGTTAGCCACAGCTTTTTGAACAAGAAGATGAGAGCCTTGTGCATCTGGCCCGAATCGCAACATTTTTGGGAGCGCTTGCCATGCTTTAGGGTCTCACCAGCTGCCCGAAGGCACCCTGCAATGGTCTGCGTGGCCTGGGGAGGACGCCGCAAAGGGGGCGAGAGTGGTAAAGGGAGCACGGAGCATCCTGACCACCCACGCATTGCTGCTGCCGAAGCATGTGCACAAAAGTGTAGCTCTGTATGAAATAAACCGCTGACTTTTGAGCCCATTTGCCTACATTCTCTGAGTTTGGCTGTAGATAGAGAGTACTGCCTGCCTCCAGGTCTCTTGTGTCATGTTTCCTGGATGTTTGCTGATGGAAAAAACCTGGCTTTTAAAACAATTTCTGCTTTTCATTTTTTATGTATTAATTTTATCCAGGGCTGTTCTAAGCACCGACTCTGTCTGTGCCTCTCCTGACTGCCTCATCCCTAGGGAGAGGGACTTCTGCAGCTGTTGGCTCAGCCCGCACCAAAACTCTTTCGGCCCCTTGAAGAGTGACGTTCAGCACTGATCCCTCCATCACTGGTCCTGCCTTTCCAGTAGCTGTCAAAGCACCTGCTGCAAAATGGAGAGGCTGAGAGAGCTGAGACTCTTCAGCTTGGAGAAGAGAAGGCTTGGGGGGCATCTTATCCGTGCATATAAATACCTGATGGGAGGAGTAAAGGAGACAGATTGCTCAGTGGTGCCCAGTGGTGGGGTAAGAGGCAATGGGCACAGCTTGAAACGTGGGATATGCCCTTTAAATGTAAGAAAACACTTTTTGACTGTGTAAATAGTCAAACACAGGAGCAGGTACCAGAGAGGTTCTGGTGCCTCTGTTCTTGGAGATACTCAAAACCAAACTGGATGTGACCCTGAGCAGTCTGCTGTAGTTGATGCTACTTCGAGTAAGGGGGTTGGACAAGATGATCTTGAGAGGCCTCTTCCAACCTCAACCATTCTGTGGTTCTGTAATTCTGTGAAAGATGATGCTGAACAGATTTTGAAAAGTCCAGAGAAGATTTACAGTCTTACCTGAAAAGCCTGTGGGAGCTAATGGAAACCTCTCTATTTTCTTTTCTGGTATTTGGATCAGATCATTAAATAAACATGTAAGAGAGAGACAGGTGGAAAGCTGAGTTGTGTTGTGTAGACCTCTGAGGGCAAACGTTTTATTCATGCCCTGTTGGTGTATTCCTCTTGGAAAAAGCCTCTGGTTTTGAAGCCTACGTCAAGGGTGGGCTCCGTGTGTGTTACTTTGTACAGCACTTGGGATTAACTTAGTGAGGGATAGCGATAACGTGTTCTTGAAATCACCTCATAGCATGATTGGCACAGTAGAGTTGCTGCCCTGCTCTTGTCTGATTTTTTGCGACTGAAAGTAGCTCACTGAAAACCAGGTGAGGGGAGAAGAGAAAGAATTAATAATCTTCTAGATCAGATTGTGTGGGTTGGTCATGAATCACTGTCAGAGAATGAGCATGGAAGAGTTGCTCAGAACAAACCGTAGACGATGAGCGTCTTTCAGAAGTGATCAGAGATACAGGCCACCGTTTTGGATTCAGTTTTGCAAGGACTGAAAATGGGTGCACTCAGTGGGTTATATTTTAAATAGATAATTTTTTGGCTCTGTTATTTTAAATAAAAAAAGATTTTTGTCTTAAAATGGAAACTGAGCAGATATGTTTGTGAGGTGTGTTAAAATACCCAGGAAGGATGGTTCTGCCAGAGGTTGGAGGTCCATTCTCATTAGATCTACATCACTGCTTTGCAATGTGAACACTGGAAAGATACCACAGAAACGTGCCTATTTTTAGAGCTAAAATAGTGTAAATGAGTTCTTGAGTAAGTGTGTCTCAGGTCTGAAGACCCCTTCAGGAGGGGAGGGGTGGTGAAGAGGAGGCAGGTAGAGGTGTGGAGAGCACAGAGGAGGTCACAAAAATACACTGTTTTTATCCTCTTGTGTAATATACAATTGAAGTGGTACTTGATGAAATTAAAAGGCAACAAATTAAAAATAAATAGGAGGAAACAATTTTTAATGTAAAGTATAATTAGCCATTGTGGCTCACGCCTGCCAACTATTATTGAAGCAGATATTTTAGTAAGGTTATCAACAAAGGATTCAAATGAATAAGCAAAGCATCTGCAGAGACACCAGCGTAGCTGAGAAAACAATTATAAAGGCTATCAATCCTTATGCTTTAGGGCGTAAACAGATCACCACCTGGGGTCAGAAACGCAATTTCCCCCTATGGTTACTGAATAACTTAATTAGGCACATTGCGGAGTTTTATCCAGCATGGGTCACTGCTGGAAGCAGAATAACAGATTAGATGGACCATTGACCTGTTCCATCATGGCAAGTCTTTATCTCCAAGTTCTTCTCAGAAGGGAAGAAGGACAATTCTAGCCTTGTGTTGTAACCCCTTCCCAGGAGGACAGTAATCACTAGGCTCACGTAGAGATCCGGCTGTCCGTTTTGATTTAAATCCCTAGATCATAGAGATCTCTGCTACATTTGAGTGTAGGCCACCATGGAAAATCTCTTCCATGTATCTGGAAGATTCAGTAAACCAACAAGGGAAGGGACTTGGCAAACCAACAGGAGAGAAGTGAGCATGCGTTTAACTGTGGCAACGATTTGACTTGTATAAATACCTTAGGCCTTTGTGCTACCTCTACTTTCCCATTTTCAAGAGAGTTTTGGCTTAAGGATTAGAGTAGTGAGGAACTGAGGGGTGGCAAAACATAATAATGTAATAAATCAGCCTACCAGCAGTTATTTCCCTTAATCTTCTTATTTTGTCACCCCAAGCCTAGAGCAAATTTCTCTTGGCCATGATGCTTTTACAGAAGTTTTCCTTGACTCTTTTCCACCTGGTTTGAGTGTGTCAGCATGATGGTGATTTTGTTAAACTGCGTTACCCTGGGGATGTACCAGCCGTGTGAGGATATGGACTGCCTTTCTGACAGGTGTAAAATCTTGCAGGTAAGCAGACTTTCTTCTTGTTGTGATGGTGTCTCAGTCCAAGTCACAAACTTGCACGCACACTTTCCTTCAGCGTGTGGGCAACACCTTCCCAGACAGGTTGACAAGAATGTCCCTGGCAATAAGCTATCCTCTTGTAAAATGGCAAGAGCTTGTTTTGAGGAGGGGAACAGAGCAAAAGAGAGATAACAAATAAAGTCTACTTGTCATCCTGCAACACAGAACAGTTGTTAACCTTCCTGATCCTATGCATAAGCAGGGATTTCCTGACATAGACAGCTATGAGGTGTATAGCTCAGAGGTAAGCTAGGGGGGAAATAACTATGGTTACAGTATCCAGGCAGGAGAGAATAGCAGCCTCCAATGCCACTCTGAGGAGCGAGGGTACTACTGAGTCCACAGGTAATGTGGCATTCAGGATGCCCAAAGAGAGAAGAAACAAAACGTGCGCCAAGGAGGGCCATGGGTACATCCAGCCTACGAATGCATTAGCTGTGGCTTGCTGCTTCCCCAAAGAGAAGGTGACAGCAAAGCTTGTCGTCTGTAGTGTTGCTGAGGCTGTGATGTTCAGGTATCTGAAGCCTCCATCTGGGATTGGGATGTGCTGTCCAAGCTGTGCGTGAAGTTGCACGATGTCCTCAGCTGAACCATTTGCAGCGGAGCGATGAGGAATCCTTCCTGGGAGACCTTGGGAGGACAGTGTTTCCCTGGCTAGGTTTGGACCTGCTGGTGCTGAGCCAACACCACCTTTCAAGTCCATGTAAGAAGTCTTTGAGTCTACGTGAATTACTTCACCCATGGGGAAAAAAACCAAACCTATAAAAGCCCCTTGCTTACTTGAGCAGCAGGAAGCTGTGATGCCAGGGCTGCATGGAAGAAGCTTTTCTGGCCCTGCCTTTAACTCATTTTCAGAAGCACTGAAATTTGTATTTATCTCGCATTCTGCATTTTAAAGTCCAAGGCTGAGAATGCTTATCAAACGTGCTCTTGGGTTTCTGTTTGGCAGGTATTTGATGATTTCATCTTCATCTTCTTTGCCATGGAAATGGTCTTAAAGATGGTGGCCCTGGGGATCTTTGGCAAGAAGTGTTACCTTGGAGATACCTGGAACCGCCTGGATTTCTTCATTGTCATGGCTGGGTAGGTCAATAATTTCTAGGTTTATTTGTTCTGATTCTGTGTTTGCTAGTTTTGCATGGAACGGAAATTATTCAGCTGAGGGGAAAGTTTCCACTCTGGTGCTACTCCAGTACATCTGCCGAACTGGAATCAGACGTCAGCAGTCTATGGAAGAAGGAGCAGACAAGGTAGCTTAGCTCCCCAGCTGATGCACAGCCATCTCTCTTGGACGCTTTGGTAGAGGGTGTTAATTTGTACCAGCTGAAGAGCTATCCCAGAGACTTTTTCTTTATTTTTCAAATGTCTGAGTGGAAGTGGTGTAACCTTTACCAAAGCTAAGGTAGCTTCTCTGTTTCCAGCAGCAGTGTTTCAAAGGTAGGAATGTCATTTTTGTTACTCTGGGCTTTTTGTCTTTGTATTGCACTGGCCTTACCCATGTTACTGTTGGGACAAGTTGACATTTGAGTGTGTTTTTTACAGCAAAGTTGCTATGGTGAAGCTCTGATTTCCCCTCTGCATGTATGAAGTGGAAAGCCTACCCAGATTTGCCTATTGAATCGCAGCAAAACGTCCATCTCTGATACTAGTGGGCATGTACTTTTTTTTTTAATTTATCCATTTTCCATTATATTGTCTTGTGGTATAGTTAAAAAAAAAAAGTAAAAAAAAAAGAAGTAACATCGCTTTTCTCACAGTAATCAACTGAACGTCTTTTCAGAGAGAAAGCCCCACTTTCCTTTTCCTCCCAGCAAGGAATTACCCGCCGTCGCTGTCACCTGGAAGCGTGTGTGTCACTGACCGAGCCAGCAGCGAGTTCGAGCTCACTTTGCAGAGTTTTCCCCTGCGGTGCAGAGCAGCACTGTCTTTATATTTGCTTTTGACACAGTTCTTCTGCGACAAGACTTGAAAGTTGTTTCCTCCGGAGGGGCATATAATTGTTTGCTTCTGGGGGGAGCAGAGATTTTTCAAACTCAGTTCAGTTGTAAAAGTTTGAAGGCTGATTCTTGGCCAGCTTGTGCATGAAAGGAAGACAGGCAGATGAAAGCTGTAGCTGTTTCTGAATTAACGCAACATGTGTGAGATGGGAAGACCTTTTTTGTGGCTAAGCCTGCTGTGATTAGCATCTGATTTTAAATGGCCCGGCATGAAGACTGCGAGTTCATCAGGAAAGGCTGAGTTAAAGCACCTGACACATGATGGTGAGAAAAGCCAAATCGTTGTATGTTCTAGCCTGAGCTCCTGGTGACAATATTGCTGGTGACTGGAGGCAGGGAAAGCGAGACCCTACCGCAGCAGACTGAGGAGGAGAGGGAAGAAAAGGTGTGTTTGAAAGGGGGACTTTGGAGCCTGCCGTGCTCCTCCATGTGGGTGATGTGCTGCGGTATGCTGGGAGGAAGGCTCTGCTCCAGGTGGGCACAGGATCACCAGTGTGTGGGGTAAACGGCTTGGGAACTCAGGGTCTACCTCTGCCTGGTGTCCCTGCAAGCATGGTATGTGAGTGGTGGTGTCTGGAGAGATGAAGAGATCAGTGGGGCAGTACTAAATGAAAGAGGGTGAGCTCAAGTGCTTACTCCGGGCAGGGAACAAGTGAAATCCGTGCTACCTAGATGAGAAGGGGGTAAACCCCATTTACGTGTTTCTCTGTCACCAGTGCTGGGAGAAATTTGAAAAGAGAAGGGAGTCTTTTGTGCATCTGATAGCAGTACTAGGAAAAAAGCTCATATCTGAACTCCTTTCAGTGCCAAGGAGACTTAGAATCAACTCCTTAGATATAAAATAATCAGTGTAGAGAATTTTTCATTTCAGGTCCAGAACTGAAAGAAATTTGTTTCCTGATTTCTATACAATTGTCCTCATGAGGTGTCAGGCTGAAATGATAGTAATCTCATTAGAATATCTGATCTCAAAAGACTTCTGCTAAAGAAAGATTTTTCCATTTAGCTATATAGAACTAATGACTACATCATGTATTTCGAGTTATAAAAGCTTGTGGTTATTAATTCATTATTCTTTGAAATTCATTAAAATTGTCTGCACTGTTTAAATCAAATCCAAGGCTCAAACTTGCCCTTACATACAGACTGTAGGCTTTTATTTAACCTCAAATTTCATCCCCAAGCTTTATCCTGGTTGGTCCCACACTTGGATCGTGGCTTCAGCTTACTCTGGGTCCAGATGCTGCCTTCGCCTTCTGACTAAGAGAAGACATCCTGCTTGAGGTCTTGCGTGTTTTCTCCATGCCAGTGAGTTAGATCCTGGTCAGAAGCTAATCAGTTTTCTCTAAGGGCCTTCTCCTTTTCATGGTCCTGAAGTCTCATTGCCTGCAAGGGAGGTCATAAATTTGGCTCTGGAGAAAACATTCATGATGTTGGAAAGTAACGCACTGCCTAGAAGACGTGCAGCATCTCTCAATTTCGAGAATAAGGACTGTGCTTCCCATCCCCTTCTCTTCCCTTCTCCCTTTCACAATGAACACCAATGAGGCAACAAAGGTTGGAAGAATAAACTTTAGCTTGGAAAAGCAAAGTGTAGGCAAGGGACCGTTCTGTCTGACTTTCCTGGGCAGCTGAGATGCCTCCATCTGGCTAGCTACATGACAGCGTGTTTTATCAAAGAGCATAATGACTATTTGCTGCTATTGCCACAGACGGTGTTTTGGTTACGTAAACTGTGTATTCAGGCATTCATTTGTAGTTTTCTCCTCACTTCCTTGGAAAGCCAGAAGCTGTAGTTTTAGTTAGCTGAATTCCCTCGTGTGCCCCTGCCCTGCTTGCCCCTGCTCCCCACGCAACCCAGCAGCTCAAGGAGGAAGACTCCATTGTCACTAAAAATGTTCAGTTTCCATGGCGATAGGAGCTGACATCACCAGAACTTTCTCCCTTCTCGCACACTCCCTCCCCCAACCACTTTCAACACGTTTTTTTCAGAAAGGATTAGAAAAAAAACAAACAAACCCCAAAACAAATCCTAAGTCAACCTTCTCCTTCATTGTTCCCCTCGGAGCTCCTAAAACCAAGCGAGGTAATTTGGGTTGAAGAATGCCAATGCCCTCGTGTGCACAACCAACCAGGGCTGCACATTCCGCTTGCTGATGCTCCAGTTCCCAACCGCTTGCTAGCGACAAGAGGTTGCGGGTTCCCAGACGTTTGAAGCAGACTGAGCTCGTCACCAGCTGTCCTGGTGGGAGTCCCTTTTCCCTTGTGTTTGTGATTAGGTCTTGTCTGTCGTCATTTGTTTGCCACAGTGATGGGTGCGTTTGGAGAGCTTGATCTGAGGCAACTTCAGAAGGCAGCTTCCTAAAGTTGAGAACCTACTATGTTTTGAAAGTTCAGGTAATACGACCGCTAATCATACTGGAAATGTCAACCAGTGTCTATACGTGCATGAATTTAGGAGAAGAGTCACTTATTTCTGGACTAGCACTCATCAACTTTTTAAGCCAGGCAGTTCTCTAGCAAAAAGACTGAACAATTTCTGCTGCTCACGCTACTGAGAGGCGCTTCTGTTCACGTGTGATTTGAGATGATGCCACAGTCCCTCTGGGAAGGGAGATGTCCCTTTACATGACTCTGTCCCAAGGGTCCCTGTGCAAGGAGTGAATTCACACAACCTATCCGGCCTTGGGGGCATTAATTCCACCAAGGGAGTGGTTATTCTGCCTCTCTTGAGCCAAGTGCTGTAATTAACGATCTGTGGTGGGAATTATGTCTGTCTCTGCCCTTCTCTGCGGCATCCCTACGACATGTTCTGCTATGCAATTTACTTGTGTGAGTAGGTAGGTAGGCTGAGGGGGAAGATGGCTTCACTATGTGGCTGGGGGGGTGATTGTGATTACAAGTATGTGCCCAAAATATGTCCAAAATCTTTCCTTAACTACTTACAGCTTGGAGTCCGATAGCTGAGGACAGGCTGATCTGTCTTTCAGAGAATGCCCCATCTTTGTCTCTCTTCGTTATCACACGGCAGCTTGCCAGATAGATCTCATAAGCTGTGGTCAAATCCCATCCTGACCGTGCCTTTGAGCGGAACGGCATGACTTGTGTATTTTGGCATTTTGAGATATACTTGCAGTGGTTTTTAACAGCTCTTAAAAGTGGTGGACATCAGAACAAGACACAGTACTCTGTGTAGCTGCTGCAGTGGTAATACTGTCTCTCTGTTCCAGCCTGAAATTTCCTAGTTCCTACAGCCAAGCATTGCAGTAGCCCATCTAATCAATCGCAGCATCTCCCTATCAATTCATTCTGCTGCTTTCTCCATTGGCTCCAAGCTTGGTTAGTTGTTTGGTTGGTGGTTTTTTTTTTTTTTTTTCCTCTGTCTCCTCTTCTAAAGAGAGAAAATCCCTTCCTATTAGTAGGAACAGCAAACTTTGTTCCCAGATGTATGCTGTTCCATTTGTTCACGCTGGAATACATATTATTTGCATTTCCAAAGCAGTTCATACTGTTCTATATTGTTGACTTGTCCTTTTCATTTCTTTTCTGTTCTCCCCAAAATATGCTTCAACTGCAAAATCTATCAGTGATTTTTTTTTTTTAATTTTCTGCCAGGTTGTGATAAATAAAGAACAGAGCGTCAAGAATTGTGCATTAGAGAAGTACATCTGCTCATGAATGAGTCCCCATTACTGTTGCATGTAAGGTTTATTACTTAGCCAGTTTTTCTCCAGCTAATGTATGTCATGATGATTTCATATCATTCCAGCCATATCAACATAATTACTTGTGCGAACCAGACTTGTAATCTCATAAGAAATTATAGCACATTAGTTTGATGATGTCTATTTTTCCTTAAACCTGTGTTGATTATAGTTAATTTTATTATCCACCTTTAATCCGTAATCTGTCAAAGCTGCATATTGGCGATTTCATTACCGTAGATCAGCATCAGTCCAGTCAGTCTATTGAGATCACTGTGTTTCTAAAGTACTGGCGCTACATCAGAATTTCTTTGACCCTTGGATGCTTTCCCAGTTCTCTGAGACTAATCGAAAATCATCAGTACCAGTCCAGATCTCTTCTGGCCATCTCTTTTAAAACTCCTGGATATAAATTATCCAGGCTGGCTTATCTTAGAATATCCCTATTTTGATAGGCACAGCCTAAAATACTTGATCACAGCTGGAGCTGAAACTAGCTCATTATCATCTGTGGTACGCATACATCATCTGACCTTCCCCACAGAACTTTTTTTTTTAATTGAAGTTTTCTGCTTTTTTACACTGTTCGTGACAATTCTGTTTTCTTGTTCCAATGATTAACTTGTACCGTTTTATGTGCTCGTTCAATTCTCTTACAAATTTTCTACAATTTCCATCTCCTAATTTATATTCATTGGTATCAACTTCCCCTCTCTTGCTATTACATTGCTGCTTTTGCTTTCACTTATGTTGTACTATCTTTTTAGCCCCTTCAGCTTTCTCTTCTCTATTGAAGCTTCTCGGATACCTCATAAATATTCCTAAACACCACTTGATGGTCATCCGCAGTTCACGAATGAAGTGTTTATCCTGACCAGTTTGATGCATGGCTGTTTATGTGTGTTTTCAACTTCATGAATATGGCCTCTCTAATTCACCAAGTATATCTAGTACTGTTGATGACCTTACTTGATTTGTGCATAACACGTGTAATCAAGTAGTCCTAGCTTTAAGTTCTATGACAAAAAAGAAAAAGCATTTAATAGACAGTCTCTGTATCTTCAATCCTTAAATGCAATTTTCTTTGAGTTGTAAGGCACATCACTGTAAATCCTGAGAAATTGCAAGGAGATTTAGGTGTCCACAGCGCATGTTGCCCAAATTCAACTCTTGCAGATGGGTAAGGAGAGGGTTTTTCCCCTATGAATTACAGACCAATACCAAGAGAGCTAGTCAGCTTGTTTTCTAGTGTGATCTAGACATATCTACCCACCATGGATGGAGACTGCACCACATCTCTGTGCCCTAGCCCCACTGCTGATTTATCTCTGTAACTACTCTGAGCCTCCCTTCCCTCTTTGGATTTATGTCCGTTGTGTCTTGTTCTCTTGCCATGCACCACAGTGAAGAGCCCGGCTTCATCTCCTTACTGACCTCCTTGTAGGTACTAAGGAGCTGCTGCTAGGTCCCTCCAAAATCATCTCCTCTCCAGGTTGAACAAGCCCCCATCCCTTAGCCTCTCATCCCAGGGCAAGTGCTCTGGCCCCTGATTATCTTGGTGACCCTCCACTGAACTTGCTCCAGTTTATCAACATCTTTCTTGTATTGGGGAGCACCAAACTGAATGGGCTGTTCTAGATGTGGTCTACCAAGTGTGAAGTAAAGGGGATAATCCCTTTCCTCATCTCCTGTCCACACTCCCGTTGGTGCAGCTTGGTATGACATCAGGCTTCCTCACATGGACCATGGGTTGCCTGCTGTCCCCCAGGACCCAGAGGTCCTTTTCAGCAGAGCCATGACCCATCGGTCCTTAGGCAGGGGGTCAGTCCAGCACAGCTGCAGGACCTTGTGTTTGTCTGTTGAATTTCATGAGGGTCCTGTCAGCCCATTTCTCTAGCCAGGAGGAATTCTCTATTTTATGTGGCAGAAAATGAAACCGTAAGTATTCATTTCCACATTGTCACTGGTTCCGTACTAGAAAATGCCATTTTTGACAGAGTGTGCTACTCCCCCTCCCTTTCTGTCCACTTAAGCCTCCCTAGCTAGGTTAAACTCCTTGATTTTAATATTCCTTTCATGCAGATCTTCCCATCAGGCTTTCTTAATGCCATTTAGGCTGTTTATGCTCATAAAATGAACAATTCCTATTCTCTTTATTACTCAGGCCCCTGGCACTAGTGTATAGACGATACTGTTTTTCTCCTCTTTACATCTTTTAGTGCCTTGATTTAGTTTTGTTCTTGATATGGAGGCTCTGTAAGAATTAACTTTTTTCTTAATTTCATCGCTCTCCCCTTTTGGTCTTTAATTTAACAATGTCCTGACTGGTCTGTCTCTCAGTGCTCTAAAAACTAATTCTTCTAATGAAATGCTGGTTAATATTCTGCTTCTCCAGGGGTAGCCCAGTGCTCTGCAAATCTCCTGCCCTATGTGGCTGGCCAAGCCAGTGGTTCATTACCAGATTCCTCCATTATCTCCTTTGCCTGTTGGCCAGGATGGGCCACCAAGGAGCTCAGCTGAATATTTCTTTTCCATCTTCAGAAATTGTCTATAATCTGTGACATATCATGAGAAGAAAAACAATTCATTTCAAAATGCATCATCATTGGTAAATATTGTCCTAGAATTTTGAAAACCTTACTAAGTTTGCTTTTTTTATCTCCTTTCCCTTATAGTATGGCAACACAGCTGCCCTGATATCTTCATTTCTTTTCCAGAGCATCCTTTCCTTTCTGAGTAGTTGTGCGGCCTTTGTTGAGAGTTTTCCAGCATCTTTGTACAGCTGGAGATCGCTTTGCAGGCATGCCTGATAGCCCCTTAGATTGAGTAGAGCATTTCTTCTGACTCCTTGTGCCTTTTGGCTAGTTGCTTCAGGAGTACTTTATGCAGATTCCACACTGGGAGCCTGGAAAATATTGCTCTCTAATAACTGAGATGATGATTATTATTATCCTCATTATTTGTACTTTCCCTCTCTGGCAGTTATCTACTGTCCTTGATTTCTGCTTCCCCTAATTCCTTAGATGTTGCATCTTTTATTCCATAAACCTGCAGCGATGCTGCTTCCCAAATCCATCCACCTATGCTCTCTTCAAACCCGTGCAGCGTCAGTGTGCGTACCTCTGAACACCGACTCTCTCCTTACTGGGAAGACACTGGTTTACACTAACAGCCCCAAGTTCATCCCTTTGCATTTCAGCCCAGGAAAGGGGGCTGGCAGCTCTCTGAAGGGTGAGAGGTACCAGCATCCCAGCCTCAAACACCCACCTGTTCCCAAGAAACAAAATTGGCATCACGCGGTGCCCTCCCATGCCGGGAAGATGCTGCTTACCCTGAAACACACCGGTTGGCCTTAATCTCGCAAGACGGGGAAGTGCGTTGCCAATCTTCTGCTTTCTTTTTGCTTTTAATTAACTACGTTCCTTCAGGGACCTGGTCAGAATTTGCATAGTTATGACTTTAAAATCTCAGACCATTAAATACTTATTAGCAGCAGTGTAAACAGCAGAATGCTCAGAAAATCCTGGTTAGCTAATCTTCGATGCCAAATGAAAGTTTCCATAAAATTATGGCAAGTTAAAACTGTAATAAATGCAGTAATTAGGTGTTTCAAGCAGTGATCAGATAAAGATGGAAACCAGCAAGCAGCAAGCTAAATAACATCTTAACCAACGGCAGAAATATTAGAAGCACAGCCCTTCCCCCCAACATGCAATCACTTTTTCCTCCTTAATGATACTAATTATTTAATTTGCTTTCTCCTAGTAAAACTATCCATAGATGTGCAGCACATTGAAATGAAAGCAGTCATCAAAATGAAATGAATCACACCAGAGAAGAATCAAAACAAGGACGTAGTGGTACCCTGCATGTGTTACGTGTGGTTCAACACCAGCAGATTTGCAGGACCAAAATGCAGACACCCTTTTTTCCCTTTTTTTTCTTTTTTTCCTCTAAGCAATGAAATACAGAGCTCAGAACCTGTGCTCAGACTCTTGGTTTTCAAAAGTGAGGTCCTGTCACTCGTCTTCAGTCGTCTGAGCTTGGCGAGTCCCCCTGGCTTTCTTATCACAGTGTGAAAACCCGCTTATGTCTTTTCATATCATGTCTCTGAAACTATTAAGAAACTCTGACGTTTTCTCTTAGTACACAGTTTGGAGAGAAATCTGAGTGTTCATGGGTGTGAAATAATCACATTCCAGGCAGCAAGGGACCAGTCTCGTAGGCTCTGGAAGCTTTCAGCAGCTTTTGCTTGCAGAGCAATTAAAAAAAAAAAAAAAATTTTTTTTTCTTACTGGGAGGGACAGTTACAGGTTATTTTTTTAAGAATACTAAGCATCATAGCTCTGGAGCTGACTGTGTAATTAGTAATTGATCTATCACTGAAGAAATGTCTTTTTACTAACAGAATTATAGCCTCTTTAATTTTTTTCTTTTATAAAGGGTGAGAAAAGGATGTAATTTTTGCAGTCCTTGCTTTATTAACGAAGGATTTTTTTTTTCTTTACTTCTATCTTTCAGCTTTTATGTCAGCAGAGAGTTGTCTTTTTGCAGCATGATGAGCTCTAACTTTTAAAGAGATAAGCAGGACTACTTAGCTGAGTACGCTGTGGCTTGCAGAGCAATTTAGAGGCCTACTGTGTAATGTGACTGTGGAGTCCCCGTCCCTGGAGGGGTTTGAGAAAAGCCTGGAGGTGGCACTTAGTGCCATGGTGTAGCTGACACGGTGGTGTGGTGCAAAGGTTGGACTCGATGATCCCAGAGGTCTCTTCTGACCAAACTGATTCTGTGATTCTCTCTGGCCACATCCCATATGATGCAATTCCATCCTTTCTATGGTAGGTGTTGAAAGGAGTTTGACTCGTCTATTTAGGGTGCGTTTTGAATCCTGGTCCCAGAGGCATCAAGCGGTGCAGAATGTGTGCAAATGCTTGCTCAGCTTGCTCTTGAACTATATATCAAGTGAGCTGATAGCAGGTTTGGTCCTGGGGGCTGCCTGGCAGCCCTATGCCTCCTGCACCATGGAGCAACTTATGTCCATATAGAAAAAGATCAGGTCCAAATGACCTGTCGGTTGGGAGCCGGGGCATCTGTGAAGACAATACTTTTAAGGAGGAGTCTGTAGGTGACTGCAGTCCTGATGTGCTTAGCCCACCCGATGCGGGCTGGTGCCCTGTGCTGTCTGAAGCCCCTGCCCATTCCCAATGCACTGGTAAAGGTTGTCCCTTCTTGCAGCTGTGAGCAAATGAAGGAATGGGGGCTTGGGCCATGACACAACTCTCTGAGCAGAGAAAAGGTGACACCTAGAAAGAGACACTAATTTCTGCCATAGCCCCCGGGATCTTTGGGGCCAAGTTAAGGATGTGGCTCCAGGTGTAGAGCAAAAGGGCTGGTATGGTGCAGAAATCTTAGAAAGCAGGTCCTGCCTGGGAGTCTGACAGTCCTGGGGCTGGCAAGTAACCTGTTTGCGTGCGCCGTGTGCGTTTTTTTTCTCTTCGCTGGTATGTGTGCGTCCTGGAGCTGCAGACTCGAGGTGGAAGCAGTTGCCCTCCTCTCTTGCCTGGCATCTGGGCAGGTCTTGCCAAAATCTCCTGGCTCTGCTCCTGATGTCTCGAGATGGGTTTGTGAGAGATCAGATTCATCCCTTACCGGTGCCTGCCTGCTTACAGCTCTCCTTGTGTACAGGCTAAGGTACATCCAGCCTTAGCAAGGGCTGCAAGGAGGTGTCTCGAATGCCACCCGTGCTCTGGCTGTTCAGCTGTGTGCTCTTCCTCCTGCCTCCTTACTGTTGCTGCAACACTGGTCCCCGCTACCCAGGCAGTCGTGGGCACCAGTAAGTGGATTTTTCTGCCTGTCTTCCCTTTTTTTGCATACCACAGATTCAGCTAATATTGCCCCTGAGGGAGCCTGGCCAGCCCCGTTCTCCATGTCCCCTGCCCACTGCTACACCTTTGGCCACAGAGGACCAGGACTGGGTGGATCTAGTGATGCACATGCTTTTTAATTTCCTTTCATCAGAATGGTTCATTAATATAAGAGGGGAGATATGGCACCGTTTGAAGTACATTGTCCAGTGAGAGGACCGGCTTTGCTCCTTCTTTGTGTTGTAGCCACAGTCTTTAAAGGTAGAGCAAAGGCAGTGAGATCTTCTTCTCGTTCTGGTGTGTACCACAGAGGTGGCTGGATTTAGGGATAAATTAGTCTACCACCACCACCCCACAAACTGCAAGTGGGAGATTTGAACTGTGGCGTGGCTCACATGTCAGGGGGATGGACACCTTGGTAAATGGAGAGATGTCAGCTTCAACTTTTGTTGTTTATACCTGAATTAAAAATTCAGACAGGGAAAACTGGCAGATTTAGTCTTATATTTTCCCTGTGACTGCTATGTTCTGGATCTTTGAAGTGGTAGAAATTCCAGTTTGTGGAATTTGGTGGCCAAATCAAGGAACCAAGGATGGAAAGGCATATTCTTGTATGCAGCAGACATTGGTTAAATCACATCTAGTCCTGGTATAGGTACACGTCAGGCTTAGACCCCTGACATAACTGAGAAGCTGAAGGAATCGAGCAGAGAGCGACCAAACAATCTTCCGCCTTGGTCACCCCGGGTGCCCATAGGTGCCAAGACCAAATAAAAGTCCATAGGCAGGAAAAGCTTCGCTTTGCACGGAGACTCATAGCAAGCCTGAAATTACAGCGAGGAAGTCACAGCCATGAAGTTTCTGGCTTCAGTGCCAAACCCAAATTTATTTGACAAAGAAATATGAATTGATTAGACTGCAGTTAATTAGATTTCAATTGAAAACCCCTATCAGAGAAGGGGAATTAGGCAGCATTTGAATTTGACAAAAACATATTGGCTTTGTGTCATAAGAAAAATACTGCCTCAGTATCTTTCTTGAATGCTTCCAGAATACATTTTAAATATTATTTCTTGGCTGCTAATTTTCAGCAAATACAAGTTCAGGAGCTAAGATTAGGAAAGTTAATAAGTATTTAATGAAGGTATAAGGAGATGTAAATGTGAAGAGGTAAATGGTAATGTTTGAACTGTTTTAGTCATGGATTCGATCGAATGTAATTGCGAGGAAGCTGCTAGCCAGGCACTGCATAAGTACGTTATCTTGGGTTACATGTACTGCAAGATAGTCTGAATTTTCTGGACTCCTTACATGGTTTTCATATTCTTGCTATGTCTATTTTATGTAGTCTTAGTTTTCACTCTTCCATTCTGCTGGTCAGTCTGCTCTCCCGTGCCTGGCACAGAGCCATGCTGGCCCTGCATTTCTGCTGTTGGGCAACAAGCATCACTCTTCTCTCCCAAGTTTCATTGCTGCTGGAGAAGTGGAGACTGCCACAACAGATCCAAGCCCATTCTTCAGCTCACGGGTGCAGAAGAGCAAAAGAGGTGCCAAGCTGTAGCTGATGATGTTATTCTGCTGCTGTTGAGACCTCATGAGCAGTGAAGGTTTGCTGTGCTGGTGGTTTGTGTGGCCCCTTGTCCTCATGTGCTTGCTGTCCGCTCCGGTGACTTGGCATGGGATGGAGGTACACTGGACCAGCTGCTTTCTGGACAGGGTCAATGTACTAACAGATTACTCACTCTTTTGTCACGCTAGCTCGATCTCATCTCTGTTAAACTCAAGGTCGCTTGTGTTGTTCAGCTGAGCAGACTTACCTGAGCGTAGGCTAATGTTTATCAGCAAGGCAGAGACTAAGTTGGAGGAGGAAGCAGAAAGATGATCAAGACAAAAGGAATAAAGAGGAAGATGGAACAGGAAAGAAAAGATTGGGAAGGGAATTGAAGGATGTGAGGCAATGTGGAAACAGATGAAAGAAAGGCAAAGGGCGAATGGAAAAACTGGAAGTTAAGCAGGAAGATTAAAATGAGGGGTGGAAGTGTTGCAGGCGGGCATGAGCCAGAGGCATATAAAAAGAGAGGGGTGGTGGGGGGGGTGAGATGCCTTGAGCGTGGGAGGGAGGTAGAACAAGAATGGAGAGGCCTTCCCTGCCAGGCATCCCCCCTGCTTCTGCAGGACAAACCCCATGCATGCAGCCGATGCTCCTGTCCCATTTCCCACCCTGTCAGCTTTCCCACCATGCATCAACCTTGAGCCATGTGGCCTGTGGACGGTGTGTGGGTCAATCTTCTCTCCTTCCAGAAGAGTTCCATGTGGAAAGTTTTGAAGAAGAAAATCTCTAGCGAGGGAAGAAGAATTACTGTATAAATTTAATTATCCTGACAGCTCAATGCTCAAATCCCATCACAGATCAGGAGTTTCTCTCTGATTTAGCATGGTTCCAACTTCCTAACCTGCACCTGCACTCGCCCACCCACACCAGGGCCTGCAAAATACTTTAGCTTTGCCAGAAATGAGCTGCCATGTCCCTCAGGAGTGATGCATTCCCCCCTGCCATATCACGATAAGGGGAAACGACAGCTCACAACCAGCATATGGTTTTTGTTTTTTCTTTTTTTCCACATTCTAGACTTTGTCTGACTGTCCCTGGACCTTAGAGAAACTAAGGATTTTACAAACAAGATATGCTTAAAGCAGCCAAGAAAGAGGCACGAAGGGCATGTCAGGTCGTGGGGGCTACCCTTGCTGATGGCACCGAGCTACCACAAAGCGAGGACAAGGAGCCTGGAAAACTCCTGGAGTTTAACAAGGAAGCAACTGTTTTGTACAAGCTTTAACGTTTCCTTGCTCTTGGTTATGAACACCCAGCAAACACACGGTTCCCTGGGTTGCTGGTGCGACAAAGGTCCAAGCACCGAAGGTTGGATGCCTGCATGAGAGTCCAAATAAGCACCGTGCGCCTAATCCACCATCACGAGATCTTGAGACACAGACACGGGAAAATGTGACCCTCTGGATGTAAATTTGCTGCCAGTTTCTGGATGATCACTTTTGGCGAGGAGCCCTTTTGACTTTCTGTCAACCTGTCACCACCTCCACATGCAGGGGGTAGGAGATCAAGTACAACCCAAACCTAGGAGGGGTTAGGTGGACTGGGTTTCCAGGCAGTGGGGAGCAGAGCTGGCTGGAGAAAGATAAGAGCAAAACCACCTGGGCTGGCAGTCCCTGAAATGCTGCAGATGCCCAGAGACTCCAGCAGAGTTGCTTAGAGATCCCATTTCGTTAGAAAAAGGAGGCAACATTTGGATTCATTGGCTTTACCTACACAGGCAATGTTTGGTTGTGTTTTTTTGTTAATCAATGGAGTTTCTTTTCACTCCGGTCACCTGCAGTCCATCGTGGTATGGGCATGCTACCCTTGTGCAAAGAAAGGTGTGAACATGAGCTGATGCTAAAACCATCACTAGGAACAAAAGGGAGACAACAAGTGGCCCTGATGCAAAATTGTACTGGAATTGTGTTGGATATGATTTACGTGACTATAATAGATATAACTCATCCATAGGGATTTAAGCATCCTGGATGTGTCTCTGTTACTACAGCCAAGACCAGGAGGCCTCAGAAAGAACCATAAGCAGAAGGGGTCTGCAAAGTGAGCCAAAACCCTAGGGCCTGCTTAGGGCTGAGCTCGTCTTTGTTAGAAGTTGCTCTCTGAAAAATTTATCAGTTGCCCTTCTCTGACCCCTCTTTGGGAACAGCCTGCTGTTTTCGTCGGCAGTGATTGACTGTTCAGCATTTTTTTTTTCCTAGCTAAACTGGAACGTAATCGCAGCAAATCTGTGACCACCAAGGGCTGCAGGAGGCCAGCTCGCTGGCTGTCTGAACCGCACAATTACAGCTGGGGCAGCATCCATCTTGCTCTGAAAGGACTCGTGCTCACTACTTTGACGACTGTGAATTTTCTACGACACACGGGCTGTGCCACGTAGGTGGCAAGCTTATTCCAGCTAGGAGAGAGCAGTGACGCACACCTGGTTAAGGTTACTCCCGTTTTAATGCCAACAACGTGGCTGTAGCCACAAGAGGACAAAACTTGAACAGTTTGTAAATGGAGGTTCTATTTTTAAATGAATTTTGTATGGCTAAGTCTAAGAAAAGACGTCACCTCTGCCTACTGCTTTCCTCTCAGCCCTGGCCCTGTGCTGTTCCCCTGTGCTCATTTTCTGTGAGGGTCACGGTGTTCTTCAGGACTTCTCGTTTGGTCACTTGCAGTTCAGAAAAGACCACTTTTTGCAATTAGATGTGTTTTGGGGCTATTTGCTTCTTTGGCATCCGACAGAATTTGTTTCAGGTTGTTCTGCTACCACTCAAAAATAATTTTTTTACGTTCAGAGGTCTGACCTCCACCCAGTGCTCTAGGGGACGTAATTTTTTTTTAGGAGAAGAAAGGAAGTTCTGTGGGATTTCACCAAGAATGGAGACCTTGATGTTTCTGTGCATATACCTAGCCCCTACAGCGGACTGCAGCACAGGGACTCCTTTGGTCATGCAGCCGCCTCTAGGTGTCGAATCTCCGCTGTGCAGAGATGCTTGCCGACATCCTGGGAGCAACGCAGCTGTGTCCGTATGGTGCTTTGCCCGTAACCGTAGTTCCAAAGTTTTAGCAGGTCGATCTAATTTTGGAGCAACAACACACTGATGAGCCTGTCTTGCTTTTTGCTTTCGGAGCAAGGTGGATCAGTGCTTACTCCAGGCCCTTTGCACTGTGTTTATTTGCACCATGCGGGTATGTCCTTTGTGTGATGCCCTGTAGGTGCGTTTATATCTGCGTACGTTCTTCTTCCTTTCATACCCGCTTCCCAATTTTCTCTGACTGAACCCTGAGCCTCTGTCTGTCACTAATGCTTTCTGTAGGCTATCTAAGTATTGCTGCTCGGTTTGGGGTTGGGTTTTTGGGGTTGCATTTTTTGGAGGGGTGTGAATATTTTGATTATCTGCATGAAATCCCTCCTCTCTCTTTCTGCGCTCCGCGTATGTGGAACTGACAGCTCCAGGGAGGTAAATGAATGCCACTGCATTTCACAGGAAGAATTATTTCTTGCAATTACCCTAAAAGTGCAGGAGAGAACAGAGTGAAAGGAACGAGGGAGAGAAAGAAAGAGAGCATGAGAGAGAATAATCACAACACTTCGACAGGTTTACCCCATTGTGTTTGAAAATCTATCGCTCTGACAAGTCCCCTTTGTGAAAGGTGTAGACAGATAAGTAGACATTTGCTCTTCAAGGTCCTTTTGAGTGAAGAGGGTAATCGATAGAAGGATCAGTCCGTTTCATTCAAGTTTCACTCAAGTCCTCTCTCTGATATTTCTTATGGACCAGCTGTACCCCGTGTCCCTCTCGATGTCTCGCTTGGGCTCTCTGATTCACTCCTCAGTGGTTCCTGGGCAGAGGGATTTGGGTGGACTTTACGTTACTGGACTGTTGACTTACGGGTCTTTCTATATAAATTGTAATGGTTTTGGTTTGAGAAGGGGTGCAGTAACAAAAGGCTGTGTCCCCTGATCCCTCGCTGTCTCTTGAGCACGTTGAAAGGCCAAAGGAGCTTTTTGTAGCTTCATTGTTCACATCTGAGAAGTGATTCAGGAGAAGCAGCTCATGTCCTGACTCTGCTGCTGTTTCACCTGCCAACTTTGTCACCCTCTTGATCCCCTCTGCACATCAGGGTCACTCCGGGGAAGCTGGTGGCAACAGCCCATGTCTTCCTGGAGACCTCATGCATCTATGTTGACCGAGACATGCAAAATGCTTTGAGATCCTCAGGTGGAAATTCATGGCCAGGGTAAATCGTTAGTATAATCCAATTTCTCACTGTACTTTCCAAGAGGCAGGCAAGTTACTGGATGTTTGCCTTACTGGGCAGGGAGGGGAGCACTGGGCTAAAGGATGCTGGACCAGGTCACTTTTTTTTGCCTGTACCTGCTGCTCTTGCAGTAAAGCCAATGCATTAGTCATAAGTGTTTGCACTTTGAGGTTATTTAGGGAGCATGCTGTTGGGTTAGGAAAGCTAAGGTCTAGCATATGTCCTAAAATTAGGCTTTTCCCCTTCTGGCTGGTGTCAGGAAGGAGTGATTCACAGTTATGGGAGAAGCCTTCCTACTTAGCTGAAGAAGTTACCACTTTACGAGTTTACTTCTACATGGGGTAAAACAGGTTAGCTGGAGCCAGCTCCAGAGACCTCATCCTGCACTGTGAGATGAGAGGAACACAGGGAGCACCCCGCTGTGCTGCAGGTAACACTCAGCAAAACTGGCTATGTAGTCCTCCTCCTCCTGGGAAACGTCCACCCCATGTGCATGCCCTCACCAGGAGTGCGTGCTTCTTGTCGGGGAATCTTCACGCAGCTACTTCCCCTCCTGACAGTCACAGCAGGTAAGTGTTATTGTAGCTCCTGGCCTGCATCCACGTGGCACGGTCTCGCCGCTCGCTGCCTTGCTGTGGACAAGCTGTGTTTTCTGCTAGGGGAGCTGTGGGCTCTGGTCTTGCTCCTAGAAACTTCAGTTTGCTCCCAAAATCTCAGGCTTCATCCCCATGATTTCCAGAAAGCCTTCAATGAAGAAATGACGACTCTGTGGCTCAACCCAAAATTTTGGATTCTTTTAAACTTTCTTTTTTTCCCCCTCTCTCTCCTATTCTGCAGGATGGTGGAGTACTCCCTGGATCTCCAGAACATTAACTTGTCTGCAATCCGTACTGTCCGAGTCCTGAGACCCCTGAAAGCCATCAACCGTGTGCCTAGTAAGTCATGCTTCCCTCTTACACCTGCTCAGCTTGGGTTGTGGGAGTACGTGATTAGTAAGGCTGTGTGTGATGGTTTTCTCCTGGTGGGGTTCAGGTGCAAAGTGAGTGGAGGCTGCTGCAAGGTGTGTGCAGATTTTCCCCATCGTGGGGCCAGATGGTGTCGTTGAATGGGCAGGAAAACTGCAGTTTCCCAGCGTATCTACCCTGGTCGTCTTTTGTGCAGGGCCATGCTGATGGCTCAGGAGCTGAAGCTGAGCAATGTGCAGTAAAGGAAAAAGTTTTTTCTCACTCTTACTGAAGGACATTGAAGGTTTGATAATGTCTGCAGCCTCAAAAAGGGATGTGTGTGAGGTCGGGAGAGAGGTGAGCCGGGGGAAGCAGGGAGAATTGGTTTGCTCAGGCTTTCACACGCTC